>NC_090649.1:293888052-294153052 GCF_040937935.1 Hyperolius riggenbachi
CCTTCTCTAGTCCAGTATGTTATCACTGCCATGTAACAGAGAAGGGTGCCTGGCAACAGAGCCATAGTAAAACTTTTACTTTTTTTACACTAAATAGGTAGGAAGTTACAAAAAAATACTCCCTTTACCTATTACATAAATCTGGGGTCAACTTAGTAAAGGAGTGTAACGATCGGTGTCAACACGCAGAGAGAGAATCTGATTATTGGCAATCTGCAGAATCACCAGCAATACAGATATACACCAGATTATGGATGATCTGCAGAATCACTAATAATCCAGGTATGTCTAACCTCTGGACACCTGAGATATGAGTGTATGGAATAACAGTAATACTTTGAGCGAGAACCACCAGAGGAACTGGAGGTAGGACGATGAAGGGAATTCACCCCAGACTGTGGGTGAATCCCTATAGGCCAAAGGCTCCCTAGGAGAGGGGCCTGGGCTAGGTTGCAGGATGCCCTGCTGCTAAATGAACAAACTTGCCCTTCTGGATGAGAGATACTGGCTCTCTACACCCTAGTGACGGGCTAAGGTAGTGTAGAAACACAATGCTAGTCTTGGGTATGAGGTTAGTAGTTACAGCACCCTGGAACTAGCATACATAACACTGACACAGTTTCCTAGTCTTGGGTGTGAGGTCCGTAGTCACAACACCCCGGGAACTAGTCTATAACATAACATAACATTGACACAGTTTCCTAGGCTTGGTTGTGAAGTCCGTAGTCACAACACCCCGGAACTAGTCTATAGCATAACATAGCATTGACACAGTTTCCTAGGCTTGGGTGTGAGGTCTGTAGTCACAACACCTTTGAACTAGTCTATAGCATAACATATCATTGACACAGTTTCCTAGGCTTGGGTGTGAGGTCCGTAGTCACAACACCCTGGAACTAGTCTATAGCATAACATAGCATTGAGACAGTTTCCTAGGCTTGGGTGTGAGGTCCGTAGTCACAACACCCTGGAACTAGTCTACAGCATAACATAACATGACATGCGAGAGAATCTAGCTTAGTGTGATTTCCCACGTCCGTCCTGGTTCTAACACACTGTAGGATCTGACTGAGGTCTGTGTGCTAACACATAAAGCATTTGCAACAGCAGACATTATGAGACTGAGGGACGAGTGGTTATATAGTGCAGCGCTAATCAGCGCTGCCCAGTCCCTTCCAGCCAATCCGGATTCATCCTCGGATCAGCTGACCAAGGGAGTCAGCCGATCCGTCTCTGCTTCCCATAAAGCTTCTGCTTCTCCGCGCGCGCGCGTGTATCCCACAGCCTATGTGCACAGGAAGGCTGAACCAGATCAGACACATGTCCCCGCGTGTAAACCGCCGGACTAGATGCGGAAACACCCGCCACGCCGTCAGAGCACGCGGCGGCTATTCCGCAATCCTTCACAAGGAGGCTCCCAAATGCCTGTGGAGCATGAGCAACAGAACTTTTCACCTGCTCAGAAGCAGGCGAATCACACCTATAGGATAAGGGCAAACAAAATCTAACACCAGCATACAATTTAAAAAACAAACAAAAAGAAAATAAATAAAAGTAACTGTTATTATGCTTTGGTCAAATTAGATACAGCACAGTTCTGTGCTATTGATAATACTTATTTTGTGTAATACACTCTTTCCATGAAATTAAGACATCCCCAAAAGTAAGCCCTAGCAAGCATTTCGAGCATGCTTGAAATATAAGCCCTACCCCAAAAGTAAGCCCTAGTGGGAGGAAGGGGAAAAGGTATGGCAACTTGTGTTATTACTGAAGCCCAGAGACACAAGACAAAGACAGAAGTTGTACTTCTTCCCCATAGGCTGGAGCTCAGGGATACAGCGGCATGGAGCTGGGGAAAAGAAGAGAATGCAGGAGGATATCGGAGGACAGCGGAAAACATAGGAGGACATTAGAGGACAGGGGATAGAGGAGGACATAGGGACAGAGGGGGACACCGGGAGGACAATAAAGGTACAAGGGGGGCACAAGGGCTCCAGCAGAGGATGAGGCAGCGCAGTGGGGAAGGCAGGAGGACAAACAGCACAACAACTTGTGTGCTCATAGAAATATAAGCCATCCCCTGAAAATAAGCCTTAGCACATTTGGTGCAAAAATTCATACAAAAGCACTGTCTTATTTTCGGGGAAACAAGGTAGCTTGAGGGTTCCTTGTGTTTCATTACTATTTTACTAAGTAATTCTGAGATTAATGTTAAAATGTGTCTATTCACCTGGGCTGAGCAGGTGATAAGTTAGCACCTTCAACATAAGTACCTATAATGGCCTCAATTCATAAAGCCTTACCACATGCGGTAATGCTGAAAACAGCAGACTTTCCCGAGCACTTAGCAATTTGTCAATTCATAAAGGCTGTTACTGCATGGAAAAACTGAAATTACCGACCAGTGAGGAAAATTACAGACCTGGTTGTAGTTACCTCCAACACATGTCAGTAAACTGTCAGCAAATGTCAATTCATAAAGCCTTCAACAAGCAGTAAGCCTGATGATAGTTACCGACACCACTGGTGAGGTCTTAACAAGTTACCATCACCTCTGGTGAGGTGTTAACAATGCAAAGTGCAGGGAGCCAAAAGTCTGTGCAGGGAGCCGAAGTCTGTGTGAGTCATCTGTGCAGGGAAAGTCTGTGTGAGTCATCTGTGCAGAGAGCGGACTGTGTGAGTCACCTGTGCAGAGAGCCGTCTGTGTGAGTCATCTGTGCAGGGCAAAAGAGAGATATTCCACAATGCTCTACCTCTCAATAGGCTGCGGTAATTTACCGACCTTCAAACGCAGCTGGGAAAATCTTTATGAATTAGCACACAGACCGAGAAAATACCAAGTGTGGTATTTTCCCTCCCAGATTTTTTTTATCGCACTGCTTTTATAAATCGAGGCCAATGTATAATAGACATATAAAATTGCCTGGAAAAATGCAGAAATCAGAATCGCATAATGCAGAAACCACATTCTAGCAATAGAAATTTGCTCAATTTATTCATGTTGCCATTATCAACTGCGACCGCATGATTGTGCGATAAATGATTTGAATATGGCAATTGCTGTTTCGCATATGCATCGAGCTACTGCCAACTTATCACTTGCCAAATATGCAATTGCATAGGGCCTATGGAGAGATAAATCACAGGATAAAACATGAAGATAATTCATGAGACGTTTTGAGAGCCAGCCTGCTGAGAGTAACTTGAAAATTCTACATAGTTATTTGGGTTGAAAAAAGACATACGTCCATCGAGTTCAACCAGAGAACAAAGTACAACACCAGCCTGCTCCCTCACATATCCCTGTTGATCCAGAGGATGGCGAAAAACCCTTACAAGCCATGGTCCAATTAGCCCCAAAAGGGAAAAAAATTCCTTCCCGACTCCAGATGGCAATCAGATAAAATCCCTGGATCAACATCATTAGGCATCACCTAGTGATTGTAGCCATGGATGTCTTTCAACGCAAGGAAAGCATCTAAGCCCCCTTTAAATGCAGGTATAGAGTTTGCCATTACTACTTCCTGTGGCAATGCATTCCACATCTTAATCACTCTTACTGTAAAGAACCCTTTCCTAAATAAATGGCTAAAACGTTTTTCCTCCATGCGCAGATCATGTCCTCTAGTCCTTTGAGAAGGCCTAGGGACAAAAAGCTCATCCACCAAGCTAGTATATTGCCCTCTGATGTATTTATACATATTAATTAGATCCCCTCTAAGGCGTCTTTTTTCTAGACTAAATAAACCCAGTTTATCTAACCTTTCTTGGTAAGCGAGACCTTCCATCCCACGTATCAATTTTGTAGCTCGTCTCTGCACCTGCTCTAAAACTGCAATATCTTTCCTGTAATGTGGTGCCCAGAACTGAATTCCATATTCCAGATGTGGCCTTACTAGAGAGTTAAACAGGGGCAATATTATGCTCGCATCTCGAGTTTTTATTTCCCTTTTAATGCATCCCAAATGCTGTAATTGCAAATACTGCTCTCTGGAATTATCATTATGTTTAGAAAAATGGTCCAGGTCTCGAAAACTAAATAAAAACTAATATTGTAACTAAACAAACATGTCTACTTGTATAACAATTATAATTACGGGAGTCTAAGAAAGTAAGATAATAGCCATTTGTCATTGGAATACAAATCCCATAATGCACTGGGAAAGATTTTAAATAGAGAAAAAACAAAGTCATTTTCAGAATGTTTACCACATATAAACTGACCTCCTCCAAGCTATATTATTTATTTTTACAAAAAAAAAAAAAAAAAAAAAGCTTATTGCAATATCTATTATCAAGGCTGGCCAGGGAAGTCCCTTGTAGACTTGTCTGAGAAACATCCCAGGAGGAAGTACTAGAGATTACCTCTATTGTCAGTTAGCCTTGTCTTATACTATCAGGCGGAAATGTTTTAGCAAGACTAAACCTTTAATTAGATAACACAAACGTGTGCAGTACAGCTGTGCCAGCAGCTGAGAGTAATATTTAGGAGCAGCAATTGTGACGTGTGCTTTATTATGTAGGTTCACTAAGAATCTAGCAAGTTTCTTTTCAATGAATTCTATCTAAGCAGAAGTTGGTTTGTTGGTTTAGAAATATTAATTTTAGAAATATTGGGTTACAAATATTAAGTCTGGGTACAAACATGCATGAGAATCAGTGATTAAATATGTACAATATAAACAGCATTCTAAATTGTGATTACCTACATTTTTATGTTAATTGTACTATAATGTATGTAGGTATTCTGCAGTTGTTTAGGTGCGGGAGAGGAAGGTTAGTGTTAGGAACTAAACTGGCGGGAGGGAGTGTTAGTGTTAGGCATTAGGTGGGGAAGAGAGTTACTATAGTTTTAGGTACTAGGAGGGGAGGGTTCATGTGAAAATGGGTGGTAGGTAAGTGCATACTAAAATAGCATTAATGTAATTTACCAATATTTTTTTACTTGTGGCACCACCCAGCACCCAACTCACACTCACTGCTGTGCAATGTGGGGCTTAGAGGAAGTATTAGGCACCTTGTACCAGTGCACCTATGCCCTAAAGTCACTGATAGGAAGTGCATGTCTCCCATGTATATAGACAATTCTCCTGCGGCACCACTGCTAAATATACAGGTATAGCAGACATTGTATAGCAGATGTTAACAACGCTTCAAAGAAGGAGCACTGGTCTATCCTACAGTGAAAATGTATTTTATTTTTCATGAAATAGCTAAAAAAAACAACAGTTTTTTTCCATGGAAAAACCTAGTTTGTCCACGAGAACTAACCTGCTAAACTTCTAGGATACATGAACAATGGACCCAGCATAATACTAGATTTAGCTGGTAAGAATGGTGTGAAGTTGAGTAATTACACCATTATTGCAGAGTATTTCTACACCTTTTATGATGATCTATGTCAGTCCAAAATCAACTTTACCTATGCCCAAGCAATTATAGAATAGACTACTTACATTCATTAGTGCCCCATGGTTGACTCCAGCACGGATAGCTATACTAGATGTCAATATTACAACTGAAGAAGTGGAAATTGGCGAATGTCACCTAATAAATCCCCTGCCCAGATGACTT
Organism: Hyperolius riggenbachi; assembly: GCF_040937935.1. NCBI lineage: Eukaryota > Metazoa > Chordata > Amphibia > Anura > Hyperoliidae > Hyperolius > Hyperolius riggenbachi. The sequence goes on from NC_090649.1 coordinate 293,893,627, forward strand.
ACTGTAATGATCCGCTCAGCTGGCTGCACAGGCTGACAGCTGTTTGACCATTCCTCTAGTCTGTGGGCTGCAGGTCTCTGGAAGAGAGACCTGTCTTTCCTTTGCAAGTTTCTGACCTGCTCTGCTGCTGAGGAATTTGCATACATTTGTTATGCAAATCACCTAGCCGCCTCCTTTGAAGGCTGGCAGTATAAAAGCCATGTTTTCCCAGAATCCTTTGCTGGTCATCCTTTCATGGTTTGTTACTGAGAAACACTCCTTGAGTGTCAGCCTTCCCTGTTGTATTGTTAAAGTTATCTTAAAGTGATTCTGTGGACTGCACTAGGCAGCTCCTCTAGTGCAGTTAGCTTGCTTATCTGTTTTGTCTGTGTTGCCTTTCTGCTGTGATTGTCCTGTCGCCAGCGGTGGTCAACAGGAAATCATTCTGTCTGTCTGGGGGTGCTAACCAGAGCAGCGGTTGCTACTGGTAGCCCCTTCTGTTCATCTGTCTTGCTTGGATCACACTAGCCTCTAGCGGTAGCGGCTGTGGATCCTTCTGATCTGCTTTCTTGGAGTATAGCTGGAGCAGCGGTTGCTACCGGCTACCTCATCTGTCTGTCTTGCTTGGATCGCACTAGCCCCTAGCGGTAGTGGCTGTGGATCCTTCTGATCTGTGATCCTGTCCCTGAACCCGGATCGCACTCGCTCTGGCGGAAAGAGCAGTGGATCTTTCCTATCCTGTTCCTGAACCCGAATCGCACTCGCTCTGGCGGAAAGAGCAGTGGATCTTTCCTATCCTGTCCCTGAACCCGGATCGCACTCGCTCTGGCGGAAGAGCGGTGGATCGTATCTCTCATATTCCTGTTTCCCGTTTGTCTGTCTTGTCTGATACGAACGCTTGCTGTAGGCTCGGTGAGGTAACCGATTAGCAAGCGTTCACGTTCTCTCTTTTTCGTGTTTGTCTGTTATTGGTTAGTCAGGGTGGCGTGCTTGTCTCTGTTGCGCTTTTCGTGTGGAGAACGCGCCGTAAATGCGTTCGCTGTTGCGAATGAGTGCGGTGTTTGCGTTTAGCTAGCGTTTGTTTTCGTTATTTCTCATTGTTGTTTGCTGTGCCTTTGCTCCTTTCATGCTCTGTCCTTTTCTGTCTGGTGTCTCTTGGCAATCGCCATTCTCTGCGATTGCGTTCTTGCTTTTGTTTCTGCTGATGTGTGTTCACCGTCGCTGGGTGGCGACTAGATTGGTGGACACACATTCATCCTGTATCTGTGCTCTTTCTCTTTAAGGGCTGTTCAGCCCTGCATTGTCTTAGATCTCTACAATTCCCATCTGGCATCTGTGGCCGTGCAGAGGCTGTGCTCGTCTGCACTCCACAGCGCCATCTGCCGGTGGGAATTGCCCTCTGCTGGTGCATTGCACCTAGCCTGGGTTCACCTAATTATACGCTTGTGGAGGGTTTTCGCTGTGTCAGTGCGCATCTTGTGCGCTGACCGCGAAAACAATTCCGCAAACGTTACACTTACCATCAGAAATAACTTATCATCTAAAATATATTTTAATTTATTCGCTACCCAACTATTATTGATATTCCAAAAGGCTTTTTCTCATAACACCTTACTAGCTTCCTTTAAATAGGCATCAGTTGTGGTTATAGCTGAACCAGAAATACTTATCTATGACTGCAACTCTTATACAACAATTTCTTTGTTCAATTGTGCTTGTAAAATTCCTGCCAGACACCTACCCCTTGGACTGTAAAAAGTTGTACAAGGCCTAATACACCCAGATTAAATAGACGTTATGCCCCAAAAGTTGAGGTGTGAGGGTGACAGTATCAACTCGATAGTCTATAGACTGAAATGCTAATTTACGGCTATGGGCCCATCTGCTCAGCTATCATGTAGTTGAGCATACGCAACAGTAATGAGTTCCGCTACAGTGCAGCCACACTCATATAGCAGTAGAGATAACTTGGATCAGTTATTAATTGGGCTATGGAGTACACAAACTAATTTACTGGTAGGGACAGCAAATGGATTGGTTGTGAGCTCAGCTGCAGCAGGGGTTCCAAACCTGTGTGCCATAACACATTTATGTGGCACTATGTCCTCACTCTGGCTCCCTCTCCTCTGCCATGATGCCACTCTGCCTCCCCCTCTAGTCCCTGTAGCCTTCAGGGTTAGTGTTAGGCAGTAATGTAGAATAGAGAGGGGGGAGATTAGTGCTAGGCATGGAGAGGGAGGTTAGTGTTAGGAGAGGGGGGATACTGTTAGGCATGTGGAGAAGAGATTAGTGTGAAGAAGGGAAATGGTGTAGATATTGTAGTTATTACCAATAGTTTAAATATTGGTAATATCCTGCGCCCAAAATAAGCCACATACAAGTATGAAAAAAATCATATCTATAAACATCAGAGAAACCCATAAACACTCAATTAGACAATAATAATAATACTAGAGATCGCACTATAATGCCCTCAGATGTCGCTAAAAGTGTCCATTAACCACTTTCGGATTTCCCAGACGCATAACTACGCCCCTATTGACTTAATGAGCGGATCAGGGGCGTTGATAAACGCCCCTGCCGCTATTGTGCTGTGCGGACACGATCGCGCGCGTGCACACGCGCGCTCCCGCGCGCCCCACTCCCGCGCGCTCCCGCGCTCCCGCCCGCGGGTGCGCGCCCCCGTGCGTGCACATGCGCGTGCACCAGCTTAATTTATCTCTGGGTGGGATTGATGAATGGGAGTAATTACTCCCATCACCAATCAGATGCCTGTAACCATGAATGAGCACTGCTATAAGCCAATAGCAGTGCTCATTCATTTGTGAGGTTTACAAACAATGTTGCCAGCACTTAAGAAGATACAGTTACCTTGTAATCACTCCTGAGAGGATTACAAGGTAACTGGATCTTCTTTTCTTGTAGTCTGACTGCCACCTAGAGGATTTTATAAATATACCAGGACTTATAAATAAATATACCAGGACTATATACCCCTGATCAACCCTGATTAACCCTGATCAACCCTGATCTAATCCTAGCCTCCCTTGCTTTTTTTATTATGGTTGGAAATATAGAAATAGTGTATCTTTTCATTTTTTTCTCTTTTTTCTTTTTAAAATGCATAGAGAATAACATTATTACTAAAATAAAATATCACCCTTGAAAAGCCTAATTTGTGGCGAAAAAAACAACCTATAGATCATTCACATGTGATAAGTAGCAATAAAGTTATCAGTGAATGAATGGGAGGAGCGCTGAAATGTAAAAGTTGTTTTGGTTTTAAGGGAAGAAAACCTGTGATCCTGAAGTGGTTAACATTCCAATTTTTAATGAACTGTAGTTTTTTTTTCAATCCGATCAAAACAAAAGATAATTTTGAATCAACCTTTAACGTTAGCAGATCTAAACTATTCCTGATTTCGAAACCATTTACTATCGTATTTATGTAAAACGTCTGCCATGCCAATCTTTAAAGAAAAGATTGATTATTGGATTATTCAGGATTCTCCAGCTTCTCTGTTTTCATATGATTCAATCTGGATAATCTGATCAAAAAAAAGATAGTTCACTAAAAATTGTACAATTAATATGCATCTTTAGGTTTTTGGTTCCATTACATAAAATAAACTTTCAGTATGCATCTCAAAGCTTGGAAGAAGTCCCATTCCCATTCAGTGAATGAAGCTGCTGTACCAAAACCCCATGGCACGTGTAATGGTAAACAGGGTTCACTCCATTCCCAGTTATTTCATAATGGGGCACCTGTCAGGATTGCCCAAATCTTCCATACCTGTCCACCATGACCATAGAGCCCTTTCTCTATTAAAATAGTTCTCTCCTCCACAGAGGCGGGACAAGGTCCTTCAGCACCCAAGGCTGAGACAGCAAAGTGCGCCCCTCCATCCCTCCCACCCCAGCTGTCACACACTGATTGCTATTAGACTAAGAGGTGCCACAGGGCCCACAATCTCCCCAACACCTTAATCTCTAGTTATCTGGCTTGCAGTCACTGTCATGCATCCCCTTTTCTTATTTCTTTCTGCTTCAAACACAATTGGGAATGACGGCTGAATGAATTGTGCGCCCCCTCCTACACTGCGCCCTGAGGCTGGAGCCTCTCCAGCCTCTGCCTCGGCCCGGCCCTGCTCCTCCATACAATAGAGAAACCAGTGAGCCAGTGTAACGGACAGTTGGGGCGCGGGGCTAGCACCGGTGACAGCAGGAAGGGGTTAACAGGGATGCACAGGTTTATTCAGAAGTGTATAGACAAAGGTGTTTATGCAAACTGTAACCTAGCTCCCGGAGTCCGCCTCGGCCAGGCCGCGCGTGGTGAGGGCCCGAGGCTCAGGAGGACAGGACTCAGGAATTTCCCCACCCAATACTGGAGTAGGCACGGGTCCAGGGACCAGGCAAGCGGGTAGTCAGGCGGAAATCAGGTCGGTACACAGAAGGCAATATAGATACAGGGATCAGGCAAACGGATAGTCAGGCGGAAATCAGGTCGGTACACAGAAGGCAATATAGATACAGGGATCAGGCAAACGGATAGTCAGGCGGTAATCAGGTCGGTACACAGAAGGCAATATAGATACAGGGATCAGGCAAACGGATAGTCAGGCGGAAATCAGGTCGGTACACAGAAGGCAATATAGATACAGGGATCAGGCAAACGGATAGTCAGGCGGAAATCAGGTCGGTACACAGAAGGCAATATAGATACACAAGCTAACACTCACTAACTTACTTAGCTTCACGAACAGCTACCTAGCTAGCCTAGCAGACGCTATAACTGGCGTGGCGCGGCGTTCCCGGAAGGCTTAAGATGACCTGGTGACGTCACCTTCGGAACGCGCGCCGCCCCCTGGCGTACGGCGTGCGCCCCTTGGAACGCACGCTAGCAGAGGAGGAAGAGTCCGTGGAGCGCAAGCCGGAAGAGGATGCGTCTCCGCAGGAACGATGAGCAGGTAGTATCGTTACAGTACCCCCCCCCCCCCCTGAGGAGTGACCTCCGGGCACTCTAACCCCGGTTTGTCCGGGAAGTTAGCGTGAAATTCCTGGATTAATTCAGGAGCATGTACCCGTCGAGCCGAGACCCAACACCTCTCCTCTGGCCCATAACCCTTCCACTCGAGAAGATATTGCAATGAATTCCTGAATTTCCTGGAATCTAATATCCTGTCCACCTCGTACTCGGTTTCCCCTTGAACCGTGACTGGAGGAGGGGGGGCAGCAGAAAGCTGGGAGGGATCAGCCGGTTTGAGAAGCGACACATGGAAAGAATTCCCGATTCTCATGGACCCTGGCAATTTCACCTCGTATGCCACCCTATTCAACCTTTTTAGTACCGGAAAGGGACCTATAAATCTGGGCCCCAGTTTTGGCGTTGGTTGACGCAAGGGAATATGCCTCGTCGATACCCAGACTAGGTCCCCTGGTGAGAACACCGTTTCCGGTGTTCTGCGCCTGTCGAAGGCAGATTTCTGTTTCTGCGTGGCAACCTGCAAATTCCTTTCAGTTTCCTTCCATATGTCCATCATATGTTGTAATCTTTCTTCTAAGACAGGTAAGTTGGAGGGTGGACCTACCAGAAGCGAGAACCTGGGGTTGAGGCCATTGACTACCTGAAAAGGGGATCTGCCTGTGGATGAACTCACCCCGTTATTGTGGGCAAATTCTGCAAATGGGAGATATTCGGCCCACTGTTCCTGGTTGTGGGAGACAAAGCAACGCAGGTATTGCTCCAGGGATTGGTTTACCCTCTCGGTCTGGCCGTTGGATTCAGGATGGAATCCTGATGAAAACGCCAGCTCCATTCCCAGACGAGAGCAGAAAGACCTCCAAAACTTGGACACAAATTGCACCCCCCGATCCGAGACCACCCGTTCGGGAATACCATGGAGCCTGAACACGTGAGTGACGAAGAGGTCGGCCAACTCTTTGGCTGATGGCAACTTGGTCAGCGGAATAAAGTGAGACATTTTGCTGAAGCGGTCCACGACCACCCAAATCACCGTGTATCCCTCCGACGGGGGTAAATCCACAATAAAATCCATGGACACATCGGTCCATGGTTTGGATGGGATGGGCAGAGGAAGGAGAGAACCTCTGGGGGCTGTCCTAGGAGTCTTGTTGCGGGCGCAGATGGGGCATGCTCTGACGAAGGCCCGCGTATCTCGCGGTAAAGAAGGCCACCACACCAGGCGTGTCAACAGTTCCCGAGTTCTGGCTTGGCCCGGATGCCCTGCCGTCTTACTCTCATGAAAGTGTTGCAGAACCTGCAACCTCAACTGTGGAGGAACATACAGAAGCCCTGGTGGTTTCCCCGAGGGAACCTCATCCTGGTGATGAGACAAACTCTCCACTAGGTCCTCAGTGGAGCTGAGCGTTGTCGTGGCGGCGACAAAGCAGCGGGCGGGCAAAATGGGCTCGGGACTTTGAGCGCGAGGGGGATTCGGACAGAAATAGCGGGACAGAGCGTCCGCCTTAACATTCTTCGGGCCGGGCTTGTAAGTGATGGTAAACTTAAATCTGGTGAAGAACAGGGCCCACCGGGCTTGTCTGGGGTTTAATCTTTTGGCAGACTCAAGGTATTCTAAATTTTTGTGGTCTGTGAAGACGGTAACCGGGAGATCGGCGCCCTCCAGCCAGTGCCTCCATTCCTCGAAAGCCCATTTAATGCCCAGCAACTCGCGATTGCCAATGTCGTAATTTTGCTCCGCTGGTGAGAATTTCCTAGAGAAGTAGGCGCAGGGATGTAATTTTTCCGGGGAACCTGAATATTGGGAGAGGACCGCCCCTACCCCCAGTTCAGATGCGTCAACCTCTACCACAAAGGGACGTGTCGTATCCGGATGTACCAGAAGCGGGGCCGAACAGAAAGCCTCCTTCAAAACCCTGAAGGCCTGACAAGCCTGGGGAGTCCACTGGGTAGGATCTGCCCCCCTTTTAGTTAGTTCAGTGAGAGGGGCCACCTGGACGGAGAATCCCTTAATAAATCTCCTATAAAAATTGGCGAACCCCAGAAACCGCTGCAGAGATTTCAAGTTGGTGGGTTGTGGCCAATTTAACACTGCGGAGACTTTGGCTGGATCCATAGTCAGGCCTGCGCTGGAAATAATGTAGCCCAGGAAGGGCACTTGATTGACCTCAAAGGTGCACTTCTCTAGCTTGGCATATAAGTGATGCTCCCTCAACTTGCGAAGAACTGCCCGGACCTGTTCCCGGTGGACTGACAAAGATGGGGAAAACACTAGGATATCGTCAAGATAGACGATGACGAACTTCCCCAAGAAGTCCCGCAAGACGTCGTTGACGAACTCCTGGAAGACGGCCGGGGCGTTACAGAGCCCGAAGGGCATGACCAAATACTCGTAATGCCCCTCATGAGTATTGAAGGCCGTCTTCCACTCATCCCCCTGGCGAATCCGGATGAGGTTGTATGCCCCCCGCAAGTCCAATTTGGTGAAAATTCGTGCCCCAGCGATTTGCCCGAAGAGGTCGTCAATCAACGGCAGAGGGTACCGATTTTTTATAGTTATTTTATTCAGTCCCCTGTAATCAATACAGGGCCTGAGGCCCCCATCTTTTTTTTCCACGAAAAAAAATCCAGCCCCCGCAGGGGAATTAGAGGGCCTGATGAACCCCTTCTGCAAGTTCTCTCTGATGTAAGTTCTCATCGCTGTCCTCTCAGGGGCAGAGAGGTTGAACAAGCGACCCCGGGGGGCATAGTCCCCGGGAGGAGATCTATGGGGCAATCGTAAGAGCGGTGGGGAGGCAGCTCATCCGCCGCACCAGGAGAGAATACATCAGAAAACATGCCATACGGCTCTGGGATAGGCAAAGTCTGTACCTGCGCGCTGCGGACCGGCAGGGCAGAAATACAATTAACTTGACAAAAGCCCGACCACTTTACCAGTTGACCTGTTTGCCAATCCAGTACCGGGTTATGTTGCCTTAGCCATGGCAACCCTAACACCATGGGGGTGGATGGCATGTTCAATAGGTAAAAGGTAATCCCCTCTGAGTGCAGTGCTCCAATCGTGAGGTGCAACTCCGGGGTTACTGCCATGGGCTGTCCCAGTTGTATCGGAGAGTCGTCAATGGCAGTGACTTGAACCCGTCTATCTAGCGGGACGGCAGGGATATTCAGACGTTTGGCTACCGCAAGGTCCAGGAAATTCCCGGCGGCTCCACTGTCGATGAACGCCTGCCCTGAGAATGCCTGCCCCTGCCAGTCCAGGTAGACCGGAACAAGAAAACGTTGGGTACTAAGAGGAAAATTCTTCCTGCCCAAGAAAGCTCCCTCTGACTCCCCTAGGCATTGGCATTTCCCGACTTCTTTTCTGGACAATTTCGCACAAAGTGTCCCGTTCCCCCACAATAAAGGCAAAGTCCCTGAGACCGCCTCCTGGTTCTCTCCGCTACTGTGAGCTTAGAAGCTCCGATTTGCATGGGTTCTTCCTCCGTTGCCGCAGCAGCAGGAGGGGATACAGTGAGCAAAGGGGTGGCACCGGCCAACTTCTCCTGGCGACGCTGCCGGAGGCGACGGTCCCCCCTAATGGCCAGGGTTATTGCTTCATCTAAGGAAGCTGGGGGCGGAAAGTTGACCAGGAGATCCTTCACCTGGTCCGCCAGTCCGTGGATGAACTGGTCCAGTAAGGCTGGGTCGTTCCAGCGGGTGTCAACGGACCACCGCCTGAATTCTGCGGCGTAAACCTCCGCGGTATTCCTTCCCTGCCTCAACCCACGCAATTTCTGAGAAGCGGTGGAGGTGGCGTCAGGGTCAGAATATAAGACTCCCATGGCCTCAAAGAACCCTTCCACAGATGAGAGTGCAGGATGTCCCTGGGGAAGACTAAAGGCCCACGCCTGCGGATCCCCCTGCAACAGAGAGATCACTAGTGCAACTTTTTGGATTTCTGAGCCAGATGATCTTGGCCTCACAAAAAAGTACATCAGACAGGAGTTTTTGAAGTTACTGAAAGTATTGCAATTGCCAGAAAACTTCTCTGGAAGAGGGAGTTTCGGTTCCGTTATTGCACCTACAGGAGGAGGAGGTGCAGCCGGATCTACCGGAGGATCGGGCGCCCCCACCCCCAGTGGAGGGGCATCAGCAGGAACAACAGCGACCTGCGCCGGGGCCTGTGCTTGAGCCTGCGCCTGGGCCTGTGCTTGGGCCTGCGCCTGGGCCTGTGCTTCGGCCTGTGCTTGGACCTGTGCTTGAACTAGTGGAGTGACCATATCCGCAAGGCCTTTCATAGCCTCGGCCAGGGCGTCAATCTGACGTTGAAGGTCCTCCATAATTTTTTATGGCCAGTTATAATGTAACGGACAGTTGGGGCGCGGGGCTAGCACCGGTGACAGCAGGAAGGGGTTAACAGGGATGCACAGGTTTATTCAGAAGTGTATAGACAAAGGTGTTTATGCAAACTGTAACCTAGCTCCCGGAGTCCGCCTCGGCCAGGCCGCGCGTGGTGAGGGCCCGAGGCTCAGGAGGACAGGACTCAGGAATTTCCCCACCCAATACTGGAGTAGGCACGGGTCCAGGGACCAGGCAAGCGGGTAGTCAGGCGGAAATCAGGTCGGTACACAGAAGGCAATATAGATACAGGGATCAGGCAAACGGATAGTCAGGCGGAAATCAGGTCGGTACACAGAAGGCAATATAGATACAGGGATCAGGCAAACGGATAGTCAGGCGGAAATCAGGTCGGTACACAGAAGGCAATATAGATACAGGGATCAGGCAAACGGATAGTCAGGCGGAAATCAGGTCGGTACACAGAAGGCAATATAGATACAGGGATCAGGCAAACGGATAGTCAGGCGGAAATCAGGTCGGTACACAGAAGGCAATATAGATACACAAGCTAACACTCACTAACTTACTTAGCTTCACGAACAGCTACCTAGCTAGCCTAGCAGACGCTATAACTGGCGTGGCGCGGCGTTCCCGGAAGGCTTAAGATGACCTGGTGACGTCACCTTCGGAACGCGCGCCGCCCCCTGGCGTACGGCGTGCGCCCCTTGGAACGCACGCTAGCAGAGGAGGAAGAGTCCGTGGAGCGCAAGCCGGAAGAGGATGCGTCTCCGCAGGAACGATGAGCAGGTAGTATCGTTACAGCCAGAATATTGATGACATTTGTGCTCCAGCATAATTCAAATGACAGGGATGACAAGGCTAGACAGAATTCCTAAAAAACTTCTAAATATTGAAGGTGATTTATCTTAAATATTGAACCCCATTTTCTTCCCTTTTTCTCCATACCTGTATTCGGCAATATTTTTTTCTATTTTGACTGTAATAAGGACCCCAACGGTTCAAGCTATAGGCGTGTAATAAGGTAGCACTGGAATTATTCTTGTTCGTGAATCTGCATATTATCTTATAGTTCTCCAGTTAGTTTAACTACTTAAAGAGAACCCGAGGTGGGTTTGAATAATATTATCTGCATACAGAGGAAGGATCTGCCTATACAGCCCAGCCTCTGTTGCTATCCCAAACCCCCCTAAGGTCCCCCTGCACTCTGCAATCCCTCATAAATCACAGCCACGCTGCTGACAAACAGCTTGTCAGAGCTGGCTGTGTTTATCTCTATAGTGTCAGTCTGCTGCTCTCCCCGCCTCCTGCAGAACTCCAGTCCCCGCCTGCATCCCTTCCCTCCCTGCTGATTGGAGGGAAGGGACGGGGGCAGGGACCGGAGCTATGCAGGAGGCGGGGGAGCAGCTGAGACTGACACTACAGATGTAAACACAGCCTCACAGCATGGCTGTGATTTATGAGGGATTGCAGAGTGCAGGGGGACCTTAGTGGGGTTTGGGAGAGCAACAGAGGCTGGGCTGTATAGGCAGATCCAGCCTTTGTATGCAGATAACATTCTTTAAACACACCTCGGGTTCTCTTTAAAGACCGCCCCACGCCAATGGGCGTGGTCACGGTGGCAGCCCCAGGACCGCCTAACGGCAATTGGCGTCAAGTCCTGGGGCTGCATTTTGCAGGAGATCGCGTGCAGGCTGCGCACGCATCTCCTGCTCGGGGGGTGGAGCTCCGCCCCGCCTTCAGTCTCTGAGCGGCGATTTCCACTCGGAAAACTGTTAGACGGCGAAACCGCCGTCTTTTCTGTTAGTACAGCGCTGGTACACTATACCATCTGCTACTAAGATACTACACTATATTGGGCTCTCGGTTTCGTTTTGTGTTTTTCAAGCTTTACCAGAGTTTAGTGCATCAGGCCAATAGTAGCTGAAATTGAAATACTATGAGTGGCAAGCATTTTCTGGATATGTTACATTTGTAGCTACCCTGTACCTTCCCATTAGGTAGCTGTTTTCCATAGTTAATAGTTTATTGGCAATAAACATCTTCTTCATGGTCACAAAAGAGCTGTCTCTGAATTTACAACCGTTGTCAAAACTCTGGCAATATTAGACTTATTCGAGTCTCCTCTCCAAGACACTGCTATTTGAGAAAGTTTGAAAATGGGAAGTAACAACAAGAATTATTATGAGAAAGTAAAAGCAGCCAATGTCCTTTATTTAAATTAGGTTGTTCATATTACTGGTAACACTCAGTGCTCAGTCTGGGCATTCCAAAGGTATGTGTAACGTTAAGAAACTCAGTTTGACAGTGTGTTTATCTCAAGGCACAAAATGCCATATGCCCACACATCAAACAGTGTGGGAACAGACGTTATTAGCTGTGCAGCTGTACCAAGATCCTGTTCACACCCTTCCTGTATGCTGTGCCTAAGCAGGGGCTATTATTTTCCCAACAGGCTTATGATTTCTTCTCTTCCATTCTCTGTCGCCGTCTCTGATTCTAGTCTCCAGGGAGGGTGGCCAAGGCACTTGTCTTGCTGTCAGCCTACAGTTCCTTATTGTTCTGTCAGTAAGGTGTAGATAGTGAACTAGACGGCATTCCCTGGCATCCAGATAAGGCACATAAAATCCTTTTTTTTTTATGTGTGATAGTGATGAGGAAAGAATTAAGTTATCTTTTCATGTCAGTGAATAAGCTTGGTTTCTCAAGGGAATATTTTGTTACAGTGGACTTAATTAGACAACCAAAAAAAGAATTTGTATTTATGAACATGCACAGCACTGACCTCTAGCACAATTTATGATGTTCATTCATTGGTAATTCATGTAACTGTCCCACATCACAAAATAAAGGTGAGTGGACATATAGTAATTACTGTATGCAATGGAAAACCAGTGGACAGGGTGAAAACTGGAGGTAAGCTGCAGTGTAGGGCAGGCAGACATAAGACAAGTAACAAACCCAGCTACAACCACCAACCAACATGTCAAGACTAAAATGATGTGCATATAATGGGAGGGGTCACCATGTCCTAGTCCATAATAGGGCTCTTATCCTTCAGGAGGATATTGGCCCAGATACAAGAAACTGGAGCAGAGGCTCAAATCCAAAAGAATAGCTGTTACCAGTGTGAGAAAGATGCTTATTCTAGAACTATTTTATTACTGGCTGCTATTACTAATATTGCTATACATTTACAGTATCTCATGCAAGTGAGTACACCTCTCTCATTTTTGTAAATATTTTATTATATCTTATCATGGGACAACACTGAAGATATGACACTTTGATACAATGTAAAGCCGTAAATACACAGCTTGTATAAAGTGTAAATTTTCTGCCCCATCAAAATAACTCAACAAAACTACCATTAATGTCTAAACTGCTGTCAACAAAAGTGAGTACACCCATAAGTGGAGAATGTCACTCTACCAGAATTTTATCCCTGGTTATAACCGTGTCTTTTCTTTTGCTTCATCTTATCAACCATTCTAACTACACCAAATGTTCTGCACTATTTAACTACTTTAGTACCAAGCTGAATGAAATCTACGCCTTGTTTTGGTGGTCACCAGGCTGGCAGGTCGTAAATTTCAATCAGCCGCCGCTGTGCGCATCCGCCGTTTCCGCCGATCTCGCCGCTGAATTCTGACGTCTCTCACCGCAGCTCACTTGCTCTGCCTGTCTCTATGACGGCAGAGCCCTGTGAGAGGTTCAGGAGCCGATTTCATTGGCTCCTGGCCCTGTCTTTCAATGTAAGCAACTCCCATTGGCTTACATTGAAAGACAGGGTCAGGAGCCAATGAAAGCAGCTTCTGGCCGGCTCACAGGAACTCTGCCGTCATAGAAACGGCAGAGTGGGTGGCCCAGGATCCCGACGTGTGGCTGTGACGGCGATTGCGGCAGGTATGTGCGGCGATTCATCGTTATTCGTTGGGATTCCGCCGTTTCTGTACCAGCAGTCTGTGGTCCTTAAAGAAAACCTGTAATGAAGAAAACCACCCCTGGGGGGTACTCACCTCGGGTGGGGGAAGCCTCCGGATCCTACTGAGGCTTCCCCCGTCCTCCTTGGTCCCACGGCAGCGGCGAAAATCCTCCCAGAATGGCGGCGATGTAAATATTTACCTCCCCGGCTCCAGCGCAGGCGCAGTATTGGCGGAGTATTGCGGAGAGCACGGAGATAAGCGAAAATAGCCGATCTCCGTCGGGCCGCTCTACTGCACAGGCTGAAGTCTCCTATACCTGCGCAGTAGAGCTGGCCCGACGGAGATCGGCTATTTTTGCCTATCTCTGTGCGGAGAGCCGCAACAGCGGCCCTGCTGGAGCCAGGAGAGGTAAATAAATCAGCGCTCGTCAGGCTTGTCGAGGGAGGATTCTGGGATTCTTCAGGGGGAGCCATCGCTGGACTGCCTGCAGCTACAGGAGTGGGGGAAGCCTCATTGGGACCCTGAGGCTTCCCCCCTCCCGAGGTGAGTACCCCCCAGGAGTACTTTTTTTTGTTACAGGGTCTCTTTAAGGGGGCAGAGATCGCTGGTACTTAAGTGGTTACAATATGATGGATTGGCCTAAGGATTTGAGTGAAGACACAAACCATCACACCTGGATGTATGTGAGCAGCTTTACAGCAGGACCAATAAATGAAAAACAGCAGCAAATATTTCCTCTACAATGACAGCAGGAATCTGTCCACTATGCATGTTGTCTCCTATCTGCCCACCTCAGAGGACAGCTCTTGTGGCTGATGAGTCTTGGTTTCTGCAGTACAGCTCCCAATAATTTGTGTATTCAGCTTTGTTATAACTTATATGTTCTTTCTTACTGGCCCTTCTATTTTCTTATGTATTTCAAAGTGTTTCCTCTCCCACCTTTTGCCACATGCCAGATCCCCATAAAGGATATCCTTTGGAATATGGCCATGCTTCATGCAATGATCATGGTTCAGACAGTACAGTCATAACTGCATGAGCAATATATACATGCTAGCAAGGTTTTTACAGGAGAGGACATCAGTGTTCGGAACTTCAGTCCTGGGTATGTAACTTTTACCAACTTTTTTGAATACACCCCTTTGCCTATCTAGGATATGCCTTGAATATGAGAGAGGCACTGCATATAGAAGAAGCTGTTCTCTTGTTTAACATATGTTGTTGGAGATGCTTTAACACTTTGCTCTATGACAGGCCTGGATTGACATCACAGGAGCCTATAGGCACAGATGACCTGGCACCCAAGACTTCACCCTCCATGAATCTACAAACACCCATCCAACCGCACTTCAAGTGTGCTGGCAGGCCCAGCTGTCACTTCTCCCTTCCCTTACTGGTCATTGGTAGCTACAGGTGCCCCTTAGGGGTGCATGAAAAAAGGGTGCCAGGAAAAAAGGCCCTGACTGGATAAAGAAATGGCACCAGTAGATAATGAAATGTCAATAACGATAAATATCAATAACAAAATTGGTTAATGATAAATACCATTTTAAAACAGACGAGAGTTGATAATGAAAATATATTAATGTTAAAAATCGTAAAGTAGTTCAACAATACAGCTTAACCCAACCCTAATCTCACACAGAACTCTCCCCTGGTGGTGCCTAAAACTAACCACTTCCCTGGTGGTGCCTAACCCTAACCACCCTCCTGATGGTGCCTAATCCTAACCACCCCCGGTGGTGCCTAACCCTAACCACCCCCGTTGGTGCCTAACCCTAACCCCCCCTGGTGGTGCCTAACCCTAACCACCCCCCTGGTGGTGCCTAACTCTAACCCTAACCACCCCCCCCCACTGGTGTTGCCTAACCCCCCCTGGGTGGTTCCTAACCCTAACCACTCCCCCTACAGAAACACCCTTTTACACATAAAAACGATAATATCTTTGATAATGTAAAATCTATACATACAAACAAAATAATATGACAAAAACTATATTGTTGCAAAATTCTAAAATGATAACATACCTATAAAACTTTAATGTTCTAATGTTGTTAACGATATTTGTTGGGCGTCCTTTTTTCTGCTTTTTTTCGCCATATTAACGATAATTGCATTAGAGTCTATGGCAGCACTCTTTTCAAAAAAATGTACTGGACACCTAAAACGAGGGTGCAATTCGTGGGGCTTATCTGTTTTTTTCAGGTCAGGGTCACAGTGTCCTGGAGTAGAACATAGCGGACTTGGAGCACCTATTAGTTAGTCTTGTTAGTGGATCAATTCCTTTCAATGAGGAGCCAAAGGCATAGTTCTGAAAATGGTGAATAAAATCTCAAAAAGAGTTAGAGAAAGAACTCAGTCCTGCTTCGCTCTTTTGCATATGTTATTTTAAATTTAAAATATAACAAAAAAGCCCTATTGTGTATAAGTTAGCCAGCCCTGTACCAAATTTTGAAACGAGGAGGCTCACCCAGGTGTTGAAGGAAACATGAAGATGGTTGTAGGACCAGAAGTGCCATCCTCGTAGTAAGCTGTTATGTTTAGTAATCATTAATACAGAATAGCTGGAATTCAACGTAGTTACAAGTTACTGCAGTCCTGTAAACATCAAGCCATGATTTGCTTTGTATCCAGTATGCACAGACAGCAGGACAGGAATCAACAAGTCTAGAACAGCATAGCTAGAGCTCATGCAATCATGCAATGTAACAGCAGTATAATACAGTACCATCTACAAGTCAGAAGTATGAACACCACGTTATTGCTGGCTTTCTATTGTCTGAATCAATCACTTAAGGTAATTTCAGGTGACAAATATCTGGAGGCTGTATGTGGTTGAAGAGTAGAAAAAAAATAAAATACTACAATAGATGTGATGGATTATTGCAGTATAATACAACATATTCCTATTAGCATGAAAGAATCAGGTGGACAGCTGTGGACAGCTGTTATCTTAAATATGGAGCATCAACCTGGTCAAAAGCAGCTTTTCATGTGATTAGTTGATAATAGCTTTTAATACTGCAACTTTATTGGCTGTGCTGAGAATATGCGTTAACTTTACTTAATTTGGTGTTTATTTTTATTTCATCTGTATGCTGTTGGTGTTATAATTATTTTTAGCTTGTAAAGACTTGTAGCATCAGCTGAAGTGTTGGATAACATTGTTAACCATACAAGCTACCGTGTACTTAAAACTTCCAGCGTCTTTGTTTACATATGTCAATCAACCAAACTCAAGATTATTGTGGTGTCATTGCTGTATTGTTATTAGTCTGTTCCCAGCTTGTTTGTTTTCCTGGTTTGTCTGCCACTACGCAAAACACAATATTGTCAGATCTTGTTTCCGCTGTCTCCTTAGTTTCCTCTGAAGGTCCAAAATGTAAACAATTGGTCTACTGTAAAGTCATAGCTCAGTTTAAGGAGTCATTGTTTAATGCCAGGTAGCCTGCACTAGAAGACATTCTTAATAGATTAGACATTTGATTTTTACATACACATAGAATCTAACAAAAATATATTACTGCATTGTGCTGCACAAAGCTTACAGCAGGGTGATCATAATTAGACGACATTTTTGAAATTTAAATTTTGTCTAATATCTAATGGTGCATCGTGGTAGTACAAATACAAGCATTTTCAGGAACATATTGATCATCTGATCCACCACACATCTAAGTGTATGTCTTACATTATAATAAGTTGCATACATAATGAGGTGAGCTTAGATTTGTAAAACAACAAATCAGCAAGTAGCAGGATAGTTCTCATGCCGTCTTCCATGTTTAAGTGAGGAACCCTCAGGTGAAATCAGAGCTACCCTCTAAACCTCAGAGCTCAATATGTCAAACGCACCAACACTTGGGTTCAGCGCAATGGGGGCAATCCCCTTTTTATTGCAGGTATTGCAGCTAATGTGTAGTAGTGACTGGCATCACATTTCGGACCCCTGCTCTTTATCAAGTGTTCAGCCAAATGAAGAGTCATTACAATATTTATGACATAGGCCATCATAAGCCACACCACAAACTGGGTGGGGCTAACCCAGGCATGGGCAAACTTGGCCGCTGTTAAGTCCCACAATGCATTGCAGGAGTCTGACAGCCACAGTCATGACTCATAAAGGCAAATGCATTGTGGGACTTGTAGTTCCGTAACAGCTGGAGGGCCGAGTTTGCCCATGCCTGGACTAACCTTAACGGTGTACATATACTAATCCAACAGAGCAGTACAATCAAATAAAGCATCTTAAACTGAAATCCTCATGGACACCCCTGGTTTCAGCAAATCCAGCTTGTCAATCCAGGAACACTACCTCATTAACAGGGCCCGAGTGAGGGCCATCCCCTTTGGTACTCTTATACACACCAGCATAATTGGCTTGTGTTGTGTACACTCTCATAAAAACTTTGGTCGATTAGGGAATCGTTGCTACTCTTTCTGGAAGCAACATGGAGTACAGGCAAGCCACTTAAATACCGGATGCAGCGCTTGTGCAAATCAAAGGTGGCCACTAATGATCCAATCTTTTTCATACAATCTTACCATTTCTATGTAATATAAGGGAACTGCCTAAATTATCCATTCAGTATATTCACTCAATTTACCCTCATACTACATACATTTGGTAAAATTGGATGAAAAAGATTGGATCATTAGTGACCACCTTAAGCCTCATCCCTACCTTCCTCGTGGTCTGCTCTACTTATGTCAAACCACAAGGGCATTTGATCAAATAAATAACCTGCAAAGAAATTTGAAATAGGGTCACCCTTAATAATGCTTGAGCAGTGCTAGCAGTTCAGGCACAGGAATGTGCCAGTCACTGGGGGGCCCTCAAACTCTGGGCCCTTAAAGTGGTTCTGCCATCATCAGCTCTGACCACAAAGTCTCCTATAGGCCTCTTGCACACTGCAAGCAAATCAGATTCAGATTCAGATTTTTAATCTGTTTTTACATCCGATTCCGATTCAGATTTTTAATCTTAACTGCATGCTGCGTTTTTTGATCCGTTTTTCTGTTGAATGTATTCAAGGAAAATCGGAAACGGAATCGGAAACGGAATCGGAATCGGAAAACGGATTTGCAGTGTGCAGGGAGCCATAAGTGAATTGTGGATGCTTATGTAACCACTCACAATCATCAAATGGTGATAGTTTTCCACCAGGTCTAATGTCTTAGATTGATTCTTTCCATATCTACCACCCCCCGGTTATGTTGCATAGATTTGCAAAACAAGACACCACATGAATTCATGAATCTGTGATCGTCGATTTCCACATTAATAGAAGATCAGTTCTTAAAGGTCCTTTAACCCAAAGTTTACCTGACTCAAAATGTTTACCAGATACTGCCAAATGATCACAAGGTAATTCACTGTTTCTTTAATTCAATATGAAAACTGAAAACAACAAAAAGTGGAAATTAAGCAAAATGGAATTTGCTCTCTTTTCCTAAGACATCAATCTGGGCCTTTTCAAACTTTTCTCTTGTTATACTTCTGAACATGCTTGTGACAGACATAACTAGCTATTCACAATGTTTGCATGCACAAGTAAGTTTAACTACTGATTCAATGAAATATAGAGCATAATGTAATAAATGATATCACATATGTGACCCAGTTTCCCAGGGAGCCCTTATGATCTGTGATTAGATATGTGGGCTGTAACAGCACCAAGGTATTAGCTGTAACATTGTCAACTATTCAACTGCAAGTGTTGCAAACAAAAAAAAAACTCACATAGTGCAGAAGGGATATGATTCTCCTGCTCAGTAACTGCTTTCAGATTGGGTTAAAAATATCTTAAAAGAGCAATCTACTTACATACACCAACTAATCATCTCCCATCTAATGTGATAACATATGGAATAATGACAGATACTCAGTGACAAGCACGTGACAGCTAATGACTGTCAGTTCACACCACGATTTTTATAATTATCTGATAAATGTCAATTACAGATCTGTGCTTTTGCTGGAAATGTCACTGTATGGAAAGGAATCTGCTGTTCATTCTGTTGCCTCCAGAAAGGCATTCTTTTCATTAATAATCCAGCTTCAAAGTAAAAATGCTCTCCTATCGTTCCCTACAAGCAGATCTTCAGGCCTGAAGGAGACTATTTCATGGACAGCAAGGATTTTTGCTTATGCTGAGCTCTATCTGGCTGGTCTGGAATTAAACCTTTAATGCATAAAGGAGTTTGCCAAGTCTCAAGTGCCTACTGATTCATAAAATCATATTAAAATGGTTGCAGCCATTCGGTCTCTGCAGTTTCCAGTTGACCTTGGTTCTGGATAGACAATGCCCGGTCTTAACGATTTTTCCTAGAAGTATTTGCTTCTGGATTAAGCCCTTCATTCTTTTCAGAAGAGGTATATCACTAATGTTTTGATTTTCTACAATACGTTATATGTTCTCTGTCATGAATATTTATTAACAAGCACCTTCTAAAATGGAAAAAGTATTTCTGCTTCAGTAATAAGCATTTCTTAATTGGTGTATAGTGGTCTGCCATGACTGTATTGTACAGGATATGTTTATGTTTACTTACAATTCCGCACAGAGAGTCCCAGCAAAGTATTTCAAGGCAAATCTCTTGTGTAAGGCATTACGGTGCTTAGTGCAGTCTCCTGCAGTGAAGAAATGACTTATTATTAAGGTTCATGTCACTTTGGAATTGGCAGCAAAGGATCACTGGTAAAATTGTGTTGTATAAAAATGATATGGCCAGCTTCAAAATGCATTTGCTCATCTGCCCCCTGCTCTTGCATAATGTGCAAGGTTAATACTGTACACCTACCACAGTACTACTGTGCAGGCGCACATCGCTCCCACCCAGGGGACTCCGACGGGAGCGAGCGCAGAGGATTGGGGCAGCCTGGGGAGACAGCGAGGGAGCCCATAGCCTGAAGTGCACTAGAGGAAGCCCCAGGTAAGTATACATCCTTTAATTTAATTTGTCTCAGGTTTCTTTTAAGCCAAAACTCCAGACCAGAAATACATCCTGCATCAGAAGTGTGTCTAATCCCCCTCCCTGATTCTGCTCTGCATGGCTGACAAGCATTTGCAATGTTTACAAACCTTTGCACAGAGGTATATGTATGTTCTTGGTGGCAGAACTGGGCACCATTTAACAGAGCAGTGCTAATCAAGGTAGCCTGAGAAACTTAAATATCCACAAACTTCCTCTGTGGACCCTGCACCCTGACCAAGCATCACTGTTAACCCTGCACCCTGACCAAGCACCTCTGTTAACTCTACACCCTGACCAAGCATCACTGTTAACCCTGCACCCTGACCAAGCACCTCTGTTAACTCTACACCCTGACCAAGCATCACTGTTAACCCTGCACCCTGACCAAGCACCACTGTTAACTCTGCACTCTGACCAAGCACCACTATTAAAGTGTACCAGAGATGAAGCACCCTCGTGTATTTTACCATACATATCAGTGGGAATATTAGAGAAAACGCCTACCCTGCTTTCTGTTTCTTAATTCACTGATCAGCCTGCTTCTTATCAGCCCTGATAAAATCCCTGACTGAGCATTCAGTCTGGCTTTGCTCAGGAATCATTAAAGCTGAGTCTGTCTTCTCTGATGTATTTTCAATCCCAAACCTGCCCCCTCCTGGCTCTGCTCAGGAATCATTATAGCTGAGTCATTATAGCAAAGCCAGACTGAATGCTCAATCGGGGATTTTATCAGGGCTGGTAACAAATAAGCTGAACAGTGAAGAATGAAACAGAGAGCAGGGTAGGTGTTTTCTCTAATGTTCCCACTGATATATATGGTAAAATACATGAGGGTGCTTCTGGCTCTGGTTCACTTTAACTATGCACCCTGACCAAGCACCACTGTTAACCCTGCATCATGACCAAGCAGTACTGTTACGTTGCATCCTGAACAAGCACCACTGTTAACTCTGCACTCTGACCAAGCACCTCTGTTTGGGAGCCTTAACTGAAAGGGATATGGATGTTTCCTTTCAAACAATACCAGTTGCTTGTCAGTCCAGATGATCTCTTTGGCTGCAGTAGTGGCTGAATCACACACTTGAAACAAGCATGCAGCTAATCCAGTCTGACTTCAGTTGGAGCACCTGATCTACAAGCTTGTTGAGGGGCTGTGGCTAAAAGTATTAGAGACACAGGATCAGCAGGAGAGACGGGCAACTGGTATTATTTTAAAAGAAAAAATCCATACCCTTCTCAGTTTAGGTACCCTTTAACTCTACACCCTGGCCAAGCACCACTGTTAACCCTGCACCCTGACCAAGCACCACTGTTAACCCTGTACCCTGACCAAGCATCACTGTTAACCCTGCACCCTGACCAAGCACCACTGTTAACTCTGCACCCTGACCAAGCACCTCTGTTAACCCTGCACCCCGACCAAGCATCACTGTTAACCCTGCACCCTGGCCAAGCACCACTGCTAGCTCTGCACCCTGACCAAGCACCACTGTTAACCCTGCACCCTGACCAAGCACCACTGTTAACTCTGCACCCTGACCAAGCACCACTGTTAACCCTGTACCCTGACCAAGCACCACTGTCCCCCTGCATCATGACCAAGCACTACTGTTAACTCTTTACCCTGTCCAAGCACCTCTGTTATCTCTACACCCTGACCAAGCACCACTGTTAACCATTTACCCTGACCAAGCACCACTGTTAACCCTGCACCCTGACCAAGCACCACTGTTAACTCTGCACCCTGTTCAAGCACCACTGTTAACCCTGCACCCCGACCAAGCATCACTGTTAACCCTGCACCCTGGACAAGCACCACTGTTAACCCTGTACCCTGACCAAGCACCACTGTTAACTCTGCACCCTGACCATGCACCACTTTTAACCCTTTACCCTGACCAAGCACCACTGCTAGCTCTGCACCCTGACCAAGCACCACTGTTAACCCTGCACCCTGACCAAGCACCACTGTTAACTCTGCACCCTGACCAAGCACCACTGTTAACCCTGTACCCTGACCAAGCACCACTGTACCCCTGCATCATGACCAAGCACTACTGTTAACTCTTCACCCTGACCAAGCACCTCTGTTATCTCTACACCCTGACCAAGCACCACTGTTAACCATTTACCCTGACCAAGCACCACTGTTAACCCTGCACCCTGACCAAGCACCACTGTTAACTCTGCACCCTGACCAAGCACCACTGTTAACCCTGTACCCTGACCAATCACCACTGTTACACTGCATCATGACCAAGCACTACTGTTACCCTGCACCCTGACCAAGCACTACTGTTAACTCTGCACCCTGACCAAGTATCATTGTTACCTTGCACCCTGACCAAGCACCACTGTTAACCCTGCACCATGACCAAGCACCACTGTTAACCCTGCACCCTGACCAAGCACTACTGTTAACTCTGCACCCTGACACAGCACCGCTGTTAACTCTGCACTCTGACCAAGTACCACTGTTAACCCTGTACCCTGACCAATCACCACTGTTACACTGCATCATGACCAAGCATCACTGTTAACCCTGCACCCTGACCAAGCACCACTGTTAACTCTGCACCCTGACCAAGCACGTCTGTTAACCCTGCACCCTGGCCAAGCACCACTGTTAACTCTGCACCCTGACCAAGCACCACTTTTAACCCTGTACCCTGACCAAACACCACTGTTCCCCTGCATCATCACCAAGCACTACTGTTATCCTGCACCCTGACCAAGCACTACTGTGAACTCTGCACCCTGACCAAGTATTATTATTATTATTATTTAGTATTTATATAGCGCTGACATATTAAGCAGCGCTGTACAGTGTATATATATATATATATATATCTTGTCACTAACTGTCCCTCAAAGGAGCTCACAATCTAATCCCTACCATTGCCATATGTCTATATTATGTAGTGTAAGTACTGTAGTCTAGGGCCAATTTTAGGGGGAGCCAATTAACTTATCCGTATGTTTTTGGAATGTGGGAGGAAACCGGAGTGCCCAGAGGAAACCCACGCAGACACGGAGAGAACATACAAACTCTTCGCAGATAGTACACTGGCTGGGATTCGAACCAGGGACCCAGCGCTGCAAGGTGAGAGAGCTAACCACTACGCCACTGTGCTGCCCATTGTATCATTGTTAACCTGCACCCTGACCAAGCACCACTGTTAACCCTGCATCCTGACCAAACACCACTGTTAACTCTTCATCCTGACCAAGCACCTCTGTTATCTCTACACCCTGACCAAGCACCACTGTTACCCTGCACCCTGACCAAGCACCACTGTTAATCATGTACCATGACCAAGCATCACTGTTAACCCTGCACCCTGACCAAGCACCACTGTTAACTCTGCACCCTGACCAAGCATCACTGTTAACCCTGCACCCTGACCAAGCACCACTGTTAACTCTGCACCCTGACCAAGCACCCTGACCAAACACCACTGTTAACCCTGCACCCTGACCAAGCACCACTGTTAACCCTGCTCCCTGACCAAGCACCACTGTTAACTCTGCACCCTGACCAAACACCACTGTTAACTCTGCACCCTGACCAAGCACCACTGTTACCCTACACCCTGACCAAGCACCACTGTTAACCCTGCACCCTGACCAAGCACCACTGTTACCCTACACCCTGACCAAGCACCACTGTTAACCCTGCACACTGACCAAGCACCACTGTTAACCCTGCACCCTGACCAAGCACCACTGCTAGCTCTGCACTCTGACCAAGTACCACTGTTAACCCTGCACCCTGACCAAGCACCACTGTTAACTCTGCACCCTGACCAAGCACCACTGTTAACCCTGTACCCTGACCAAGCACCACTGTTCCCCTGCATCATGACCAAGCACTACTGTTAATTCTTCACCCTGACCAAGCACCTCTGTTATCTCTACACCCTGACCAAGCACCACTGTTAACCATTTACCCTGACCAAGCACCACTGTTAACCCTGCACCCTGACCAAGCACCACTGTTAACTCTGCACCCTGACCAAGCACCACTGTTAACCCTGTACCCTGACCAATCACCACTGTTACAATGCAGCATGACCAAGCACTACTGTTACCCTGCATCCTGACCAAGCACTACTGTTAACTCTGCACCCTGACCAAGTATCATTGTTACCTTGCACCCTGATCAAACACCACTGTTAACCCTGCACCATGACCAAGCACCACTGTTAACCCTGCACCCTGACCAAGCACTACTGTTAACTCTGCACCCTGACACAGCACCGCTGTTAACTCTGCACTCTGACCAAGCATCACTGTTAACCCTGTACCCTGACCAATCACCACTGTTACACTGCATCATGACCAAGCATCACTGTTAACCCTGCACCCTGGCCAAGCACCACTGTTAACTCTGCACCCTGACCAAGCACCACTTTTAACCCTGTACCCTGACCAAACACCATTGTTCCCCTGCATCATGACCAAGCACTACTGTTATCCTGCACCCTGACCAAGCACTACTGTGAACTCTGCACCCTGACCAAGTATTATTATTATTATTATTATTTAGTATTTATATAGCGCTGACATATTACGCAGCGCTGTACAGTGTATATATATATATATATATATATATCTTGTCACTAACTGTCCCTCAAAGGAGCTCACAATCTAATCCCTACCATTGCCATATGTCTATATTATGTAGTGTAAGTACTGTAGTCTAGGGCCAATTTTAGGGGGAGCCAATTAACTTATCCGTATGTTTTTGGAATGTGGGAGGAAACCGGAGTGCCCAGAGGAAACCCAAGCAGACACGGAGATAACATACAAACTCTTCGCAGATAGTACACTGGCTGGGATTCGAACCAGGGACCCAGCGCTGCAAGGCGAGAGAGCTAACCACTACGCCACTGTGCTGCCCATTGTATCATTGTTAACCTGCACCCTGACCAAGCACCACTGTTAACCCTGCATCCTGACCAAACACCACTGTTAACTCTTCATCCTGACCAAGCACCTCTGTTATCTCTACACCCTGACCAAGCACCACTGTTACCCTGCACCCTGACCAAGCACCACTGTTAATCATGTACCATGACCAAGCATCACTGTTAACCCTGCACCCTGACCAAGCACCACTGTTAACTCTGCACCCTGACCAAGCATCACTGTTAACCCTGCACCCTGACCAAGCACCACTGTTAACTCTGCACCCTGACCAAGCACCCTGACCAAACACCACTGTTAACCCTGCACCCTGACCAAGCACCACTGTTAACCCTGCTCCCTGACCAAGCACCACTGTTAACTCTGCACCCTGACCAAACACCACTGTTAACTCTGCACCCTGACCAAGCACCACTGTTACCCTACACCCTGACCAAGCACCACTGTTAACCCTGCACACTGACCAAGCACCACTGTTAACCCTGCACCCTGACCAAGCACCACTGCTAGCTCTGCACTCTGACCAAGTACCACTGTTAACCCTGCACCCTGACCAAGCACCACTGTTAACTCTGCACCCTGACCAAGCACCACTGTTAACCCTGTACCCTGACCAAGCACCACTGTTCCCCTGCATCATGACCAAGCACTACTGTTAACTCTTCACCCTGACCAAGCACCTCTGTTATCTCTACACCCTGACCAAGCACCACTGTTAACCATTTACCCTGACCAAGCACCACTGTTAACCATGCACCCTGACCAAGCACCACTGTTAACTCTGCACCCTGACCAAGCACCACTGTTAACCCTGTACCCTGACCAATCACCACTGTTACACTGCAGCATGACCAAGCACTACTGTTACCCTGCACCCTGACCAAGCACTACTGTTAACTCTGCACCCTGACCAAGTATCATTGTTACCTTGCACCCTGATCAAACACCACTGTTAACCCTGCACCATGACCAAGCACCACTGTTAACCCTGCACCCTGACCAAGCACTACTGTTAACTCTGCACCCTGACACAGCACCGCTGTTAACTCTGCACCCTGACCAAGCACCACTGCTAACCCTGTACCCTGACCAAGCACCACTGTTAACCCTGCACCCTGACAAAACACCACTGTTAACCCTGCCCCCTGAAGCAGCACCACTGTTAACCCTACACGCTGACACAACACCACTGTTAACACTGCACGCTGGCACAACACCACTGTTAACACTGCACCTTGAACAAGGAATACTTTTAACTCTGCACCCTGACACAGCACTGTTAACACTGCACCTTGAACAAGGAACACTTTTAACTCTGCACCCTGACACAGCACTGTTAACACTGCACCTTGAACAAGGAATACTTTTAACTCTGCACCCTGACACAGCACTGTTAACCCTCCGGCCTGACCAAGCATCATTGTTAACCTTGCACCTTAATGCAGTACCACTGTTGTTCTTGCCTCCTGAAAAAGTACCACTGTTAAATCTAAACCTGGGCGCAGCACCACTGTTTACCCCTTGTCAGTTATGTTCAGAGAGTTACGAGCATGGCAAATGGCAAGGTCAGGGGAAGGCATTATAAGCTTCTGGACAATCTAGAGGCATTCCTCACCTAGGTAGGTATTTAACTTTTTTCATCCCCGGCCAGTTCAGGTTCACTTGACCAAACACCACTGTTAACCCTGCACCCTGACCAAGTATCATTGTTACCTTGCACCCTGACCAAGCACCACTGTTAACCCTGCACCCTGACCAAGCACTACTGTTAACCCTGCACCCTGACCAAGCATCACTGTTAACCCTGCACCCTGACATAGCACCACTCTTTACCCTGCACCCTGACCAAGCACCACTATTAACTCTGCACCCTGACACAACACCACTGTTAACTCTGCACCCTGACCAAGCACCACTCTTAACCCTGCCCCCAACACAGCACCACTGTTAACCCTGCAACCTTACCAAGGACCACTTTTAACTCTGCACCATGACACCGCACCACTGTTAACCCTGTGGCCTGACCAAGCACTACTGTTAACCCTGTAGCCTGATGAAGCACCACTCTTAACCCTGTCAAGACCAAGCACTACTGTTACCCTGCACCCTGACCAAGCACCACTGTTGCCCTGCACCATGACCAAGTATCATTGTTACCCTGCACCCTGGCCAAGCACCACTGTTAACCCTGCACCATGACCAAGTATCATTGTTACCCTGCACCCTGACCAAGCACCACTGTTACCCTGCACCATGACCAAGTATCATTGTTACCCTGCACCCTGGCCAAGCACCACTGTTAACCCTGCACCATGACACAGCACCACTGTTAACCCTGTGGCCTGACCAAGCACCACTGTTAACCCTGTGGCCTCACCAAGCACCACTGTTAATCTTGCACCCTAATCCCAGTAGTAGTGATCAGCACCTCCAGAGAATAGTATAAGCTCTTTTACTTAAAACATAGCTCCTTATTAGAAAATTTAAAAAAAATCCATAAAAATGGTAAGAGATTGTGGGGCCGATAACTAGCTGGTTATCGGCCCCACAATCTCTCACCATTTTTATGGATTTTTTTTTTAATTTTCTAATAAAGAGCTATGTTTTAAGTAAAAGAGCTTATACTATTCTCTGGAGGTGCTGACCACTACTACTGGGATCTGGACTGCCGTCCAAGCGGTACTGACGGACGGAAGGTCATAGCACTCCTATTTTTTCTGTGATCTACTGGATACCAAGGGTGCTGATCACATTACGAGAAAGTGAATCTTGCACCCTAATGCAGCATCCTGACCAAGCACCACTGTTAAACCTACACCTGGACACATCACCACTGTTTACCTCTTGTCAGTTATGTTAAGTGGGTTCCAAGCATGGCAAATGGAAAGGTCAGGGGAGGACATTATAAGCTTCTGGAAAATCTGGAGGCTTCCCTCAACCTAGGTAGGCATTTAACTTTTTCATCCCTGGCCAGTTCATGTTCACTTTAATTTAAAGCCAGTAAAGCACACCTGAAGAGAAAAATAAACTGTAGTATTAACCTCCCTGGCGGTATGATATGTGCGGCTGCGCGGCCGTGGGAGGTTTTTTTTCAACATTTTTTTTTAGCATGTAGCTAGCCTAGCGCTAGCTACATGCTTCCCCCCTCCCTGCGGCATCCCCCCTGTACTCGCCGATCGCCGCCGGCACCGCTTGCCCATAAGGAAATCCCGTTCTGAACGGGATTTCCTTGAGGGCTTCCCCCGTCGCCATGGCGATGAACGGAGTGACGTCATCGACGTAGCCAACGACGTGACATCACAGGGAATCCCGAGCCACCCCATAGCGCAGCCTGGCAGTGATTGGCCAGGCTGCGCAAGGGGTATGCGGCGGGGCGCCTGTATCGCGGCGGGATGCGGCGCATCGGTGGCAGGCGGCGGCGATCAGACCAAACACGTAGCTAGCAAAGTGCTAGCTGCATGTTTGAAAAAAAAATATGTAAATCGGCCCAGCAGGGCCTGAGTGGCACCCTCCGGCGGCTTACCCCGTGTCACACACGGGGTTACCGCCAAGGAGGTTAATGATAATCAGAACCTTCCTGTAGCCTCATATTCTTAATTTACATGTTGAAATTCTAAGTCTAAAGTGTAAACAGCCATGTCAACGTGTGATAAAATGAGTTCCCACACTGGGAAATTTTGACCTATTGAATGTTGTGTCATTATCTTGCTACCATTGCCACACAGAGCTTTTTGGCCTCCAATCAGTGTACAGAAGAGAAGCAGATGCCTTTGGCTGCTAGATAGACTGCTTCAGCTGCATACATAAAGCACTGGTTTATTAACCCATGCAATAAAAAAAACAATTAGAAGGGAGCATAAGCAAGTTCTAAGTAGGATTTGTACTATATGTGCATTCATTTATCATGTCACTTCAGGTGCACTTTAGTTTGACACTAACTCTGACCTAACACTAACTCAGCCTATCCTTACCTTTTCCAAAACCCTGATGTTAGTAATGCTTGATTGTTGGGAAAGAAAGGCATAAATATTGCTTAAAGAGAAACTCCGACCAAGAATTGAACTTTATCCCAATCAGTAGCTGATACCCACTTTTACATGAAAAATATAATGATTTTCACAAACAGACCATCAGAGGGCGCTGTATGACTGATTTTGTGCTGAAACCCCTCCCACAAGAGGCTCTGGTACCGTAGGGTACTCTGGGCAAACTGCCACAATGTAACAATGACACACACAGGAAATGGCTGTTTATAGCTGTCTGTTAAAGCCAGAACAGCTACATAATCTGCCCACAGTAACAATGTCACCATGTAATACATGTCAGAATGTGAATCTGGGAGAGGAAAGATTTTACAATGAGCAAACTCTGACTAAATCATGTATACATAATTATTGTAAAAATTAAGCACCTTTTTATATTAAATTATTTTCACTGTAGTTCCTCTTTAAAGCAAACCTGCGGTGAAAATAAACTTATGAGATAATGAATTGTATGTGTAGTACAGATAAGAAATTGAACATTAGTAGCAAAGAGAAGAGTATCATATTGTTTTCCAGTACAGGAAGAGTTAAAAACCATCTATGCAAAAGAGCTTCTCAGTACTGTTTTCTGAAGCACTTACACAGCCAATAAACAATAAGAGACAGCTTGAGATACGATTTTACTGCAGAAAAGTTGAAACGGTCAGGAATTCTGCTTTGTTTTGCTTTATAGCTTAAAGGAACACTGTTGAGGGGTCGGGGGAAAATGAGTTGAACTTACCCGGGGCTTCTAATGGTCCCCCGCAGAGATCCTGTGCTCGCGCAGCCACTCACCAATGCTCCGGCTCACTTCTGGAGTTCCAGACTTTAAAGTCTGAACACCACTGCGCCTGCGTTGCCACTGCGCCTGCGTTGCCGTGTCCTCGCTCCCGCTGATGTCACCAGGAGTGTATAGCACAAGCCCAGTATGGTCTGTGCCTGCGCAGTACGCTCCTGGTGACATCAGCGGGAGCGAGGACACGGCAACGCAGGCGCAGTGGTGTTCAGACTTTAAAGTCTGAAACTCCAGAAGTGAGCCGGAGCATCAGTGAGTGGCTGCGCGAGCACAGGATGCCTGCGGGGGACCATTAGAAGCCCCGGGTAAGTTCAGCTCATTTTCCCCTGACCCCCCTACAGTGTTCCTTTAAAAGACAGGATGTGTTTTTTAAACTGAAAGAATGACAGAATGCTGCAATGTTATAAAAAAAAAAAGCTATATAACTGAAAATAAAAATATGAGACTATATTCTATGATATCAATATTCTATTCATTATCCGAACTACACATACAATTCGTTATATAATAAGTTGTTGCGTTTTTTTTTTCGCTTCAGGTCTGCTTTAACCACTTCGCGTCCCTGGTGTTTTCCCCCTAAAAATCCAGGGCAGTTTTCTATATTTCACACTCCTCCCATTCATAAGACAATAACTTTATCAATACTTATCACAAATAAA
Source organism: Hyperolius riggenbachi (assembly GCF_040937935.1). Classification (NCBI taxonomy): domain Eukaryota; kingdom Metazoa; phylum Chordata; class Amphibia; order Anura; family Hyperoliidae; genus Hyperolius; species Hyperolius riggenbachi. The sequence continues at coordinate 293,924,238 of NC_090649.1, forward strand.
TGATCTATACCTTGTTTTTTTGACCACCAATTAGGCTTTCTTAGGGTGGTACTTTTTGCTAAGAATTATTTTATTTTGTATGGATTGTAAAGGGAATAATGAGAAAAAAATGAAAAAAGTCGTTATTTTTCAGTTTTCAACCCTTACAGTTTCAAAATAAAAAGTGTTACCGTAGATAAAACCCACGCATTGTATTTGCCCATGTGTCCTGTTTATTTTAACATTTAAATTATGTTCCTAGTACAATGTATGGCGACAATATATTATTTGTAAATAAAGGTGTATTTTTTCCATTTTTTCGCATTGTACTTTATCAGTAATTACAGGCCGTATTTGACAAAGTAACAGTAATTTACCCTCATGGCATACATATTCAAAAAGCTAAACCCATTCATTAGCTCCCACCCAGTAGTTAACCAGATGTGCCCCTTTATTCCCCTCTGCCCTCCCCCCCCCCACTCCATAGATAGCTAGGTGTGCTACTTTATTCCCCCCAACCCCCACAGATAGCCAGGTGTGCCCCTTTATCACCCCCTTCCGGTATAGACAGCCATATGTGCCCCTTATTAGCCCCTCCCCATATAAAAAGCCCAGATGTGACCCTTTATTAGCCAGATTCACCCCTTTGTCCCCCCACCCCCATTGATAGCGAGGTGTGATCCTTTGTTCTCCCCCTCCAACAGATAGCCAGATGTACCCCTATATTCCCCTCACCTCTCCATGGATAGCCAGGTGTGCCCTTTTTTGCCCCCAGTATAGCCAGATGTGGCCCTTATTAGCTCCTCCCCCAGTTACAACAGCTAGATGTGCTCTTTTGACCCTTTTGCCATAGACTGCCTGGTGTTTATAAACACAAGGGGAGCCCTCACTTAAGATCCATGCTGAAAGACTTTTTTCCCACGGGAGCAATTCACTCCTCCTTTTCCCCAGCTTATAGGGCCCTGTAACTTATCCACAGAATTAATGTCAACCAATTTTTTAGCTAAAAAAAGGGGCCTCACAGGATCCAAAAATACAAAAACCTTTATTGTGGAACAAGATCACGGCAATCAACATACATTAAAATACTTTAAAAACTGAGAATCTCCGGAGTCTCTCATCCACCCCTCACACACTTCACCATGCATACCTCCCATGCCACATTCACCATAAATTGCTGCAGTCGTTGGTAGCTACCATAATAATCACATGAGTTGCTTGCACTGTCCCTTTAAGGCCAAGGATCTAAACGGAGCAGCGTGCTCTGAAAGTTCCTCCTTCCAATGATGGAAAAACCAACAACAAAGGCTTGATTAAACAGTCCACTACTTTTTCTGAAAAAAGGAGAAGGAAAGAAAGTAGTTCTTAAACAGTTCCAGTTTGCTAGAAACTTTCATATATACCATAATGGGTCTCTTCCATGAGCTTCATAGTGCACTATCAACAGTTCATGCAGATAACAGGTCACAGCAATCTCATATGACTTTTGTAGCTTACTTGTACTCCCATGGAGTCAGCTGGTCACGGGTCACTTGAAACCGTCAGGACTCGCAGGTCCCCAACACTCTGCGGTCCGCGGTGGTTAGCGTGAATACAGGCGTCTATCGCTACTCCCGTACGCAGCACTTAGTCAGCTGGATGGCATGGATGGCAGCCGGTGCTGAGCGCGATCAACCCGCTTGGATAGGTAAATATATGTGATAGCATGCATGCATGCCTTTATGTGATAAAAATAAGATGTGTGCCTATATGAGTGCAAATGATGGATGACTGACAGTTCGTGGTGAGATCGTAATATATACCTGTGGATGCCTATAATGGCTGCATGCATGCTATCACATATATTTACCTCACTGTCTGAGACATATCTGTCAATAGGAAGCTCTATGGGAGAAGGAATGAACTCTGAGTCTAGAGGCATGGTCTTGCTCTTTGAGTCCAGATGTCCCAGATAAAGACATGCTGGGTATAACTGTATACTGCTCTGCCTATAATGGTAGAATGTAAACATTATCTACTGGCAAATGATCGCTGAAATTCCAATATTAAAAATGGCCGCCGAGGATACATCACGTGACTATAAGGAAAAGTATAAAAAAGCCTCTAAGATGTCCTGACACTCCCCCTGACGTCACTCTGAGGAAGCCTGTTGGCGAAACATGTAAGTGGGAGGAGCTCCAGGAGACCGGTCTCACCCACCACCAGTAGCACAGGAGCGCTCGATCCCCGCCGTCACGCTGAGCTCACTAGCTCCAAGCGGGTTGATCGCGCTCAGCACCGGCTGCCATCCATGCCATCCAGCTGACTAAGTGCTGCGTACGGGAGTAGCGATAGACGCCTGTATTCACGCTAACCACCGCGGACCGCAGAGTGTTGGGGACCTGCGAGTCCTGACGGTTTCAAGTGACCCGTGACCAGCTGACTCCATGGGAGTACAAGTAAGCTACAAAAGTCATATGAGATTGCTGTGACCTGTTATCTGCATGAACTGTTGATAGTGCACTATGAAGCTCATGGAAGAGACCCATTATGGTATATATGAAAGTTTCTAGCAAACTGGAACTGTTTGGGAACTACTTTCTTTCCTTCTCCTTTCTTCAGAAAAAGTAGTGGACTGTTTAATCAAGCCTTTGTTGTTGGTTTTTCCATCATTGGAAGGAGGAACTTTCAGAGCACGCTGCTCCGTTTAGATCCTTGGCCTTAAAGGGACAGTGCAAGCAACTCATGTGATTATTATGGTAGCTACCAACGACTGCAGCAATTTATGGTGAATGTGGCATGGGAGGTATGCATGGTGAAGTGTGTGAGGGGTGGATGAGAGACTCCGGAGATTCTCAGTTTTTAAAGTATTTTAATGTATGTTGATTGCCGTGATCTTGTTCCACAATAAAGGTTTTTGTATTTTTGGATCCTGTGAGGCCCCTTTTTTTAGCTAAAAAATTGGTTGACATTAATAGACTGCCTGGTGAGCAGATTTATTTCCCCCTTCCACATAGATGGCCAGGAGTTCCCCTTTGCTCCCCTCATAGTTCCTTTGCCCCCAGATAGCCAGGTGTGCCTCTATGTCGCCCCCCAATAAGTGGTAGGTGTGCCCTTTAAATCCCCCCTCCAGATAGCCATATGCCTGAATGATTACCCCCCCCCATGCTGCGATCGGGCAGCAGGGAGGATTAGCAGCATGTAAACAACATACCTCACCTCGTTCCAGCGCGATCAGCCTCCTCTCCGTGCATTACCGCTGCCTGTGTCACTATGCTGAAAGGATCGGGTCCCGGCTTGATGACGTCATCAAGCCGGGACCCGATCCGTTCGGCATAATGACACAGGCAGCAGTAATGCACGGAGGGGAGGCTGATCGCGCTGGAACGAGGTGACGTATGTTTACATGCTGCTAATCCTCCCTGCTGCCTGATCGCAGCATGTGGGAAGAAGGGGGGCAGGTGGCTCAGTACAGGGGATCGGGCAGGGAGTGGGAGGATCAGACACCAGAAAGGGGATCCTTAATTGGTCTAGATAGATGATGGATGTTAATGAGCCCAGGCGTGTGCTAGCACGCGTGCTGTGCTCATTACAGTGCAGTAACTTATATTCACGTCGGGTGGCTTTCAGGAGCCACTTACAACGACGTGAATATACTGTATGCGGGATGGGAATTGGTTAAAGTGTAAATGTCGGGCATAAAATCTAAAATCAATTATATTTTTTTTCTGTTAAACAAGTAATAAGGATGCTAACCAGGCAATCCAAAAGTAAAAAAATCACTCTTAGGCTCCCTGCACACTGCAAATCAGTTTTCCGATTCTGATTCCGATTCCGATTTTCAATTCTGATTTTCCTTGAATACATTCAACAGAAAAACGGATCCGAAAACGCAGCATGCAGTAAAGATTAAAAATCTAAATTGGAATCGGATGTAAAAACCGATTGAAAAACGGAATCTGAATCAGAAATGCATGCAGTGTGAAAGTGGCCTTAGGCCTCATTCACATTGCGTTCCGCTCGTGTTGAAAATTTTTTGAGATTTTTTTTCCCGATTCTGTGCATTGGACGGTTTTGTTAAGCGCTTTTCTAAGCGCTTTTGCAGAGCGATTGCGTTTTTTCACTTCCTGACGCCAGTCAGGAAGTGAACTCTTTGATCCGGAAAATAATAAATACAATGTATTTATTCTTAAAAACGCTCATGCAATCGCTGCACAAAGCGATTTTGTGAGTGTTTTGCGTTTTTCCTATACCTTCCATAAAATGGTCCATGCACCGCTTATCTGAGCAGACCGGAGATGAACCGCTCAGATGTGAACTTTGTCATAGAGAATCATTGTACAAGCGCTTCCAGGGAGATTTTGAAAATCACCAGCGCTTAAAAAAATCTCAAAAACGCCCCTAGCGTGAGCGAGACCTCAGTTTTCTTGTCCATAAACAACATTCCCCAGTTTCCGTGGCTCTTATTTGGTACATCTGCCACACAAAGGCAGTTGCAGGGCATGCTGGGTTGTCTTTTTTTGCTTCTTTACTTTCCCCTCAGACTTAAATAATGCAGCCTGATTGGCTGAAGCCTCTTTCCCTCCTGTTTTCCCCTCCCACACCTCTGTTCCCCTCTGATTGGCCAATATTTCTCATGCTGAGACAATGTACTTTCTATTGCAGAGCTGGGAGGGAGTGTCTGAAGACTGGGAGGAGGGCAGGCAATGCATGCACAATCAGGCAGAGGAGATTAAGGGAGTAAATGACATCAGGATTGGCTTCAAAATAGACACAGTTAAGATGGAGAGTTCTAGGAAAGATTTTCTCTTTTTTTACTAAAATCAAAACATGGACAGGGCAATACATATGTTATGTAAGTGCAGCAAGTATTTATCTACTTATATATGTGTGTTTTTTTTTTTCTGAGATAGTATTGCTGACAGCTCCTCTTTAAAGATAACTCATGCCTAAGTGATCAGGAAAAAAAACATGTCTGCTTCAGTATTTGAGTCAACTTCTCCCATCAGAATGCTGGGGGCAGGAGCAGCGGCTTATAGTGCACTTCCTTATCCAAACATTAGGAGGCTTTGTGTTGCGCTTCAGAGAGTGTGGTGGTAAGTTTCAATACATGTACATGATACAATTTCCTTTTTTTAATGGGATAGCCACAAAATAAAAATGAAAGAGACTCTTCAAAGTACACTAACCCATTAAGCCTTTTAAACTCTCCATACAGAAATGGCTCTGTCAGGAGTTTCTTTATGTATTGCAGCAGACATGATTTCTGGGACTGCATAAATATACTTCAAATATGTACAGAAGCTTGAGGCTTTGCGCATGTTGTTAATTTCCATCCTAATAACAAAAACAGGAGTGTGGAGACAGGCGGCTAGCCAACACACTAATTAGGCTCAGCACCCGGCTCCAGCTAACCTGAGAAGCACATAGTTTATCAGCGTGAGAGGAGTCTTTTCATTGTAATAATCATTAGATTGTAATAAATCCAGCAAGACAAATAGGCAGATTCTGAAACAGACTGTTAGTAGCATTTGTGTTGACTGCATGCTTATAATTCACATCCTTTATTCACATCCTCTTTTAAAGAGCCGCAGTCATGCCATTCACCCTGCAGTAACATTTCTGCTGTAAACTAGTCACACTACAGCGTATTTGTTACTGTTCCTTTACACATTTTCCTCTTCGTTGACAGCTCTAACCTATATATGTTGGAGCACACTGGAATGCAGTGGCTGTAGTAAAGTGGCAATCTCAGTTCACACCTGTCAGAGTGGAAGCAGCAGTGGCGTTCCTACCATAGGGCGGCATGGGGCGCCCCGCACCGGGTGTCGGGCGCCCCAGGGGGTGTCATCAAGGCCCCCACAGAGGCCTGTGCCGGCCGGACAGGAGGGGGAAAGCAACCCGGAAAGGAGGGGTGGCGGGGAAAGCGGCGGGGAGGGGGGCCGGACCCCCCACCTCCCTCACCTGGGTCCCCTCCTTCTGGCGCTTCACCCTCCTAATTAGCAGCAGCTTGATGAGCGGGCAGGAGCGGGCGGAGAAGACTTACTCACCTACTTCCTGCGTTCCAGGCGATGGCAAATAGCGTCATCGTCACCTGACGCTGGTCTCCACCTTCTCCACCGCCCACTGTGCTTCCTGATTTGCGGAAGCACAGTGAGCGACAGAGAGACCAGCGTCACGTGAGGATGACGTTATGCGCCATCGCCTGGAGCAGGTGAGTAAGTCCTCCCCGCCCGCTTCGCTAAGCTGCTGGCTGCTGCTAATTAGGAGGGGGAAGCGCCGGAAGGAGGGGACCCCGCCACCCCACCTTCCAAGCTTCCCTCATACCGGGGGCCACTATGCTACACTGGGGGCACCTATGCTACACTGGGGGCCACTATGCTACACTGGGGGCCACTATGCTACACTGGGGGCCACTATGCTACACTGGGGGCACCTATGCTACACTGGCGGCCACTATGCTACACTGGGGGCCACTATGCTACACTGGGGGCCACCATGCTACACTGGGGGCCACTATGCTACACTGGGGGCCACTATGCTACACTGGGGGCCACTATGCTACACTGGGGGCACCTATGCTACACTGGGGGCCACTATGCTACACTGGGGGCCACTATGCTACACTGGGGGCCACTATGCTACACTGGCGGCCACTATGCTACACTGGCGGCCACTATGCTACACTGGGGGCCACTATGCTACACTGGGGGCCACTATGCTACACTGGGGGCACCTATGCTACACTGGGACCACTATGCTACACTGGGGCCACTATGCTACACTAAACTATACTGGGGCCACTATGCTATACTGGGGCAACTATACTAGCTATACTGGGGCAGTGGCGGTGCCAGGGGGGTGGTTTGGGTGCTGAAGCACCCCCTAATATTGTCCAAGCACCCCCAGCGTGAACTGATTTTCGGCGTCTAATAGACGCTGTGTCAGTTCACTGACAGCAGCAGCCCGCAGCTCCAACAGCGGCAGAGCAGGGCTACAGTAAAATGGCGTCCGAAGCCCTGCTCTGGAGACTGAGTCTGCAATGCAGGGCTTCGGGCGCCATTTTCCCGTAGCCCTGCTCTCACCGCGGGAGTTTCAGTTGCTGGCTGCAGAGGATCGTGAGAGCTGCGCGCCGGACGGAGGCCGGGACAGGAGGTCTGCTGCTGCTTCAGGTGAGTAAATTTTTATTTAATTTATATTAGCAGGTGTATCGACTGTTCTGGCCAGGTCTGCTACATGATTGAAGTGTTTTCTGGCCAGGTTGCCACATGATTGCATATATTTTCTGGGCAAATCTGCCGACATGATTGCATGTATTTTCTGGGCAAATCTGCCGACATGATTGCATGTATTTTCTGGGCAAATCTGCCGACATGATTGCATGTATTTTCTGGGCAAATCTGCCGACATGATTGCATGTATTTTCTGGGCAAATCTGCCGACATGATTGCATGTATTTTCTGGGCAAATCTGCCGACATGATTGCATGTATTTTCTGGGCAAATCTGCCGACATGATTACATGTATTTTCTGGGCAAATCTGCCGACATGATTGAACGTGTTTTTTGGGCAAATCTGCCGACATGATTGAACGTGTTTTTTGGGCAAATCTGCCGACATGATTGCATATATTTTCTGGGCAAATCTGCCGACATGATTGCATGTATTTTCTGGGCAAATCTGCCGACATGATTGCATGTATTTTCTGGGCAAATCTGCCGACATGATTGCATGTATTTTCTGGGCAAATCTGCCGACATGATTGCATGTATTTTCTGGGCAAATCTGCCGACATGATTGCATGTATTTTCTGGGCAAATCTGCCGACATGATTGAACGTGTTTTTTGGGCAAATCTGCCGACATGATTGAACGTGTTTTTTGGGCAAATCTGCCGACATGATTGAACTATTTTCTGGTCAAATCTGTTCACATTACGTGTATTTTCTTGAGAAAACCTGAACAATTATGTGAATTTTCTGGGGAAAGGCCCACTGTCTTTGTGTTGCACTTTTAAGGGGAACCCGAGGTGAGAATAATATTGGGCTGCAATATTTATCTCCTTTTAAGCAATACCAGCTGCCTGGCTGCTGTGCTGGTCCTCTGCATCTAATTCTTTAAACCATAGACCCTGAATAAGCAAGCAGCAGGTCAGGGGCTTCTGACAATATTGTCAGAACTGACAAGATTAGCTGCATGCTTGTTTCTGGTGTAATTCAGTTCACTACTGCAGCCAAATAGATCAGCAGGGCTGCCTATTGTTTAAAAGAAAATGAATATGGCAGCCTCCATATCACTCTTATCCCGGGTTCACTTTAAATTAGTTAGCTCTGCCCTCATCCGGTCATGGCCACGCCCATTTTTCGCCGCGGCGCGCAATGCGCGCCGCATGTTATAACCGCACCCATTTTTTGTTAGCTATACTGGTGCCACTATACTATACTAAGGACAACTTTAGGGGGGGGAGCGAGCCTACACCTGGCATTACCCGCCGTGTCACGTTTAGCATGCCACATTTGCTGTTTTTTTTTTTTTTTAATGGGGGGGGGGGGGTGTCTTTTTAATACCCAGCACCGGGTGTCAAATGCCCTAGGTACACCACTGGGAAGCAGTACAGATAGGTTGTACAGCTCCAGGCGCCCACTGCGGTGCACACTGCATCAGATGACTGGCAATACATCTGCTTCCTTTCTGTATTAAAGGACAACTGTAGTGAGAAGAATATGGAGACTGAAATATGTGTTTCCTTTTAAGACGTACCAGGTGGCTGGCAACCCTGCTGGTCTATTTGGCTACTGTAGTGTTTAAATTATACCATAAACAAGCATGCAAATCATCAAGGTAGATCTCTGACAATAACGTCAGAAACATCATATCTGCATATGCTTGTTCAGGGTCTATGGCTAAAAGTATTAGAGGCAGAGGGTCAGCAGGACTGCCAGGCAACTGGTATTGCTCATGCTCAAAAGGAAATAATTATGGCAGCCTCATCCCTCTCACTTCATTTGTCCTTCAATTCAAAACAAAGTAGCGCAGGGTATATCGTTTCTAAAACTCCAATTACTTTAATTGGTAATAAATTACGAAAACAATAGCAGATAATTCGGTATAGTTAAAGCTCTATGTACAATATAAGATACAGTAGATGGTATCACAGACGTGTGCTCAGTCACTCCCACTATGTATATATTAGACACAGTTGGCTATATCCTTGTGACACAGAGCTTCATACGATGCTTATCTCTAAGAGTATATCATGCACACCTCATTCACGCTATGGAGGGGAGTGTGCATGCACAAAAAAGGGGGTAAAAATTAAGACAATAATGTAAAAATATGCATAAAATAGTAAATATAATCCAATTGGCAAGTAGCTTTCAATGTTATTCAGGGTTTAGACCTCTGTTGGATTGCATGAACCATTAGGGAGATCTCAGGCTGCAGATGGCCTCATGCAGTAATCACTGATTCCAAATTCCTTTGACAAAGGTGGCTGAGACCACTGAAACGCGTCAGCTTTGCTACACCCCAGTGTATCGGGCAAAGAGCTCTTTGGTCCCTCCCTTCAGGGCCGGTTCTCTCATGAGGAAAGGGGAAACATTTGCATCAGGCGGCAGAGATTACAGGGGCAGCATTTTTGTAATGTGTTTACACTAACAGCATGTAGTCAGAGTAGGAAGAGAACAAGACTCACAGACTCACAGCCAGACAGTGTGCTACTGTGTTGAGCTGCAGCATGTCATGTGAGAACATTAAATGAAGCAGAGTAAATTGTCAGGTGCTGTGCGATCATTCCAAATCAGGGGGGGGGGGTGTATCCTCACAAGTTTTCCTCAGGCAGCAAAAAGTCTAGAACCGGCCTTGCCTCCCTTTGCGTGAATTGTTTACAGATGACATCACTTACCTACTATTCTGTGAAGCAGACCATTAGTTAAATTCCCAGGCAAGTTCACTAAATGGAGGTTGCAGTGAAATTAGTGAAAATAGGACTGTGTTTTCTTTTAGGAAGAATTGTACGTATGTGCTGGGATATTTAAAGAAAATTATACATGCAGATGTAAGTAATGATTCCATTTTACTTTTCAACATTAATTGGGTAGTACCTGCAATCTGAACTCTAAAAATACTCTAAGCCCATAATGGAAAATAAAAATGTGTGCTTTTCTCTTCAACCCTCCCAATATAGAATGAAAGTTGCATGATTCTCTTAATAGATTTTTATAAAACTTGACAGAAATGCATAATTCCATTTCCATATTATTGTTTCATCTGCTTGGCAGTAATGTGTAGTATGTCTTGTGTCTCCTTTAGAAGGCGTCCTGCATGAAGTGTTTCCAGAAGCAGGTGTTACTGATCTGTGTAGTCCCCTTGTCTGCCTCTACTTGAGGAGACCGAGATCTTTTAAAAGGTGCTCTGCTGACAAAAGACATGGTCTAAACTTTGTCACATTCTGGAGATGACTGAGAAACTTGTCATGGGCTATCTGTGGGTCACAGTGAGGTGGGAAGGGAAGCTGGAGGTCAAGTATGTGCACATGGCACAAATACACAGACACTGTGCTGACAAGCCAAGTACAAGAGCTCTTAGTGCTTTCAGTACAATGTTTTCATGCTTACAGTAGCTGATATTGAAGTATAGAAACTGGAGATAGATAAATGAAGCCTCTGATAAATGAAGACGCTGTAAGACACACATCTCTAGACAAAGTTCAATGGTGTAGTTTAGTGTAATATACTTACCTCCATGCCCCAATCCAGAAATCTTTATCTTTAAAGCTCCACTACTGAATAAATACGGTAGTCTTTATTTTCTATGTATCTTCAAAGTTGGACACTTAAAATGGCTATGTGGAGTGTATGTCAAGGAATCCTAAGCAGCGTAAGCTGAAGCAGGTACAGATATGCCAACTACAAATGAAAACGTAGGTGTATTTAAATGAATTGCAGCTCTGTGCCATAATGTAGAGATATTCCATGTTTTTTGATAGCCTTTAAAGCAGGGGTGCCCAATAGGTCGATCGCGATCTACCGGTAGATCGCGACCGCCTATTGGGTAGATCGCGGCCGCTTGGTTAAATATAGCTGCCGCTCTTGTTAAATATAGCTGCCGCGTGTTGCATCCTATGTCCGCGGCTGTCAGGATATGCTACCCAGCGTGCGACTGACTGAGGGGTGAGGCGTGGCTGACTGAGGAGAGAGGTTTTGGCTGACTGAGGAGAGAGGCGTGGCTGAAGGGGAGAGGAGCCAATTGTGAGAGTCTCCTCTCCCTCCTTTATGATGGTGCAGAGTTGTGGCCACGCCTCCCCAGGTTATGCAGGATCTTGAGGTCACGAGACTAACCAGCAACCACCGCTCCTCCATCTTGTCATGAGAAGTGGAGAATAAAGGCATTGCTGCCGAGGTGGGCAATTTTAAATTACGGTGGTGGGGTGGGTCAGGTCGCCAGTCAGGTTTGGTGGATTACTTTACTGCGGGGCTGACTCTGTGGCCTATTGTTAGTGGTAGTTGCAGGGGGATGGGGATTTATTCATCATTAGAAGCAATGTGCTGTGGGAGATGGGGGAGAAATATCGGGGGAGGGGGGGCTTTAAACGAGGGTTAAGTAAGCGAGTTTAAAAAATGTGGGCACCCCTAGTTAAGAGGATTATTTGCTATATGCTGCCAAATATGGTGGGGTGGGTTCATCTGACTGTGTGGGGAAGGATTCTTTGCCATGTCTATGGTTGTGGTGCAATTCTGATAACCGAGTCCAAGATATCTACCAACATTTCTAATGCTAAACTTAGCATTTATAATGTTGTTATATGTTGTTATATGACTATACAAGACGACTCTGTGCGAAAATACTGACCAGTGCATGCGCAGTATGTCCTTTCTTCTACCCTGTGCCCATGCTCAGTGGGGTAACAGACAGGTGCGATTGTTCCCCCTGCTCCTGTGTCGCAGGAGAGGGGGGAGCAAGCATGCCTGTCTGTCTGTTACATCACTGAGCGTGGGCACAGGGGAGCAGAAAGGAAATACTGTGTTTACTGGGTTTCTGCTCCACCTGTAAATGAGTTCATTGTTTGCATGTCCAAATGAACACACCCATATTGGGTATCTAATGTCTCACATCTATAGATACACATTCACATAAACTTTGGTGTTCATACTGAGGCTAAAAATAATGCTTCACACACATGGTAGATGGTTCTTGGCTAAGGCAGCCAATTGGCGCCATCTCTGCTATGTAGCATGTGTACAGCAGCTCTCGACCACCCTCAATGCCTCGACCACCCATCTGCTGCAATGGATCAACACGGCCAAGCACTGCTGAGGGCATTGTTCTCTTCTTCCATCCTGCGCCACTCCCTCAGGCCCCCTTCTCTTTGCAAAGCAGCACATCATTGGAATACTGGGACACATCATTGGGATGGGATACTGTGCGGGTGCAGTGCGCTCCCGGCGTTGTGGCACATTTTCTCAGGTGGGTGTACTCCCCCCCCCCTACATGTGGAGAAGACACCGACCCATTGGGGGTCGCCAATACTTAGAGGCTGCCAGCGAGACCCCGAGTAAAACCAGAGCTGTGGCGAGGGACACAAATGAGGGACAAAATTTTGCCTCCGAAGAAGCAGGTCATAGACTTGTGAAACGGCTGTTAGGCCACCCATACCGCACTACCTGTCATGTGTATGGGGATGTCAATGAAACTACGGTGATTGCAACTGCTGGAGTTGCTGCCTTGAATCTTTTACCTTGTGAATTGCTAAAGCTAGATTTAATTTATCGCCTCAGAAGTCCTTTAAATAAACCATGTAGTAAATCAGCTTCTGTATGCAGAGATCTACAGAATGTTGAGAATGTTGAGAACCACTGTTCAAGATAACGGCCAACTGTACAGGATAACGGGCATCTGATACCAGGATATAACTAGGAACTTGCATACATTTTAAATGTGTATACCTGAGGCTTTTATTTTTTTAAGGAAGATAATGATGTCCTTTTAAGAGAATGTGTTTTTAGTGTGATGAATACTGATAATCTATGTTATATCTATAGGTTATTTATCCCTATTTACATCAGTCAGTTTGTGATATACAAAACATTAGTCTGAAAATGTAGGCATCGTCTCAGAGCTGCTTGTCAAAATAAATGTTATTATCTGAGCCCTTGAAGTAATCTAAAAGAAATGCCAACACCATATTTAGACATCTTTGAAAAAAATAACTGTGTAGTACAAACAGTCTTGTTGCAGGTCCATTCTCTGTCCTGGCAGATGTGGTGCCAGACATACTCCAGCTATGATCATATAGTATGTATAAAGAATGAATCATCAACTTGACCTCATAAGCATTCACTTGGCTTTTTGAACCCTCTATAACAGCTACATGCTTTGCAAGAGCCACTTCTATCTTTGATTTCTTCATTTGTTCCGCACTCTCCAATCTCTGCACTTGCTTGTTCTTTGTCTCCTGCGCTTGCTTTGTTTGACAGTGCTGATTTTTGTTCATTACCAGTTCTAATCTCATAATTCACCTTATCTTGGAAGCTTTCAGGTATCATCATTGTCACTCAACACACTCTTGAGCTTGCTTTCTTAGCTATGCTTTATTCTTGTGACCTGCATGTAGCATTCATATGGTTTTTGCTACACTAACACAACACTGTTATTTGTAGACACATCACAAATAAATAATTTAGTATTTTCTACATAGTTACTAAGGATTAAACATTAGTACATCAGTTCTGGGGTAATCTAGGCATTATAAAGCCTAAATTAAAGAGGTTTTTTTTGTTTTTTTTTGCAGTTTAAAGTGGGATACAACTCTGACATAACATTCAATACAAATGTATTTTCCCACTTTTTATTATCCATACAATTACCATATTTGCTTTTGTGCACAAGTAATATTGTCTGTTTACAAATTACAAGTTCTTAAAGTACAGTTTATCTCCTCTGAAAGCTGCCATTGCATTTTCTTGCATAGCTGCTGTATATATATACTAAAATCTATCCAGTGATAGATCTAAATCTATCCAGTGATTTGCTGTAGTTTTTCAACACACACTGCCAAATATACATCTAGGTCTGCTTGTTACATTATGTCAGTGTGGAAACTGCTGCTTCACAGGGCTGAAGTGTCAGTCCTATCAAGACTGCTTACTCTATGTTCATGGAGCGGATCCGACCATGATAATTTCCCTACATCAGTTTCTTCAGCATTTTGAAATCTACCCTACTCAGACAGTGATGGAAATTCTCATTACAGTAAACAATAAAGTTTTTGTATGCGGAATATGTTGGCGCTATATAAATAAAAAATAAAAATAATAATAATATGTCCTGGACTTGGGGTACAGATGCACCACCCACTTCTCTGACCACCAGTTAGTGCCAGTTTGCTTTCATGAGATTATGCACTAGGCTTAAGAGGTTTGTGAATGTAACACCCAGATTGTGTTTCCCTCCTTTCACTTTATTAATACAGTGCTGTGCTTCAGATTGTTCTATGCCCTCTTTCTCCATGGATACACCTATTAAAATGCACATGCAGGATGTGTCCTAACTAAGGTTGGTGTACAGCAAAATGGTTTAACCTTTGAATTCTGAATTACATTGTATTCTGTTTGGCAGAAAAAAAGACTGCGTATAATTGCTAATGGTGATTGGGAACATGCTGGCAGTGGGAGCTACAATGGAAGCAATGTGTCACAGGAGTGACAGTGAAGATTTATAATCAAATCAACAATTTCACTGAGATTGCTCGAACCGCCGATTTTCGGTTCGCAAACCTCGAACCAAAAGTTCGGTTTGTGCTAACTTTCACGAACCGCAATAGACTTCAATGGGGAGGCGAACTTTGAAAACTAGAAACATTTATGCTGACCACAAAAGTGATGGAAAAGATGTTTCAAGGGGTCTAACATCTGAGTTTTTTCATGGATGAGTGGTAAGGATGCCAAAAGTCCCAGGGAAAAATCTGGATGTAACGCAAAGCAGCGTTTTAAGGGCAGAAATCACATTGCTTGCTAAATTGGAGACCTAAAGTGCTTTAAACATCTTGCATGTGTATACATCAATCAGAGAGTGTAATTAGAATACTGCTTCACACTGACAGACCAAACTCACTGTTTAACGCACCACACACAGCTGTTTGTGTAGTGATGGCCGTGCTGGACTGGTGCACACCATGGCGAGAGTGCAGGCCATGGCGGTTTGGCATATGGTCGCCGGGCTGAGGTAGCTCAATGACAGAACAACAGTGATTGTCCAGCTGATCGAATTTGGTCTGTCCACAATGAAGCAACGACCTTATTATCTTGGGTGTGCCCCCCCCCCGAGACACTCATATAGCCGGCGGTCATTGCTTCATTGTGATACGCAAGCCCCTTCACCGCTGCAAGGTAACGGTCACGAAGGGGAATTGACACATGTACATGCGTTTTCTTGTTGCAGCTGCAGTGCAGCCAGAAAAATTAGGCAGGCATGTACACGCACCAGAAAAATTATTATAGCTAGCAGCGGCCTTAAAAATTCAGGAATCCGCCTCCTGGACCCTGTTGGTAGTGGCGGAGAAGGCAGTCAAGCAGCCTGCAGGCAAAGATGCTGTGTGGGGAGCGACTTAGTCTTGGGGCAGGCAGTCACACAGTGTGCAGGCAGAGATGCTGTGTGTGAGGACTGATTTAGTCTTCGGGCAGCCTGACCGTGCTTTGCAGACCACGTGGTCAGATGGACCCTTGACCCAACGCTGTGTGCCAGAGATGACACCACTTGCCTTTCAACATCATGGTACAGTTTGGGTATCACCTTTTTTGAGAAATAATTGTGGCCTGTTACCTTCCACTGTGGTGTGTGTCTTTGCTTTTGTGTGCTGCTTTTCCTCAGGTGGTCATCCCATTGCAGTTTGTGCTTTGTCATCATGTGCCTTCATAAGGAAGTTGTCCCTACGCGGGTCTCGGTCTTTCCACTGCTCAGTTTTTAGTGGCAGAGAGTACAGATGGCACTGCTCTTATCTGAGGCAGACACACAAAAAAATGTCCACACCGCTGAGCCCCGGGATGATTGCACTTTGGTGGTGTCGGCCGACTGAGTGTTAAGTGGAGTGCCAGAATCAGAGCAGGAGGAGGAAGATATGTCACGCTTCCATGCGGAAGCTGAGGAAGATGAGGTGTTCTGTGTTAAATAGTCAACTACGTCCTGACAATCTTGGGGGTTGATGGCACGCACCTTCTGAACACTGTGCTTTGGTTCAGGGCCACACGAAATCACATACAATTTAGGAACAACCGCCACTCTTCACAACTTTATGTCAAAAATAATTTTATTGGTAGAAAAATATAACAAACACCCCTCTGAAAAGACCCAAACCCCTAAAAACAACAAGGACACAGACATCCATAAACAGGAGTACTCCTGGTACATGCAATCTGACATTCAATCCACATATACTACAGATTTAGATCGGCCGATCTGTTATACTGCATGTGCCTGTGATTTGCTGAAATTGGAACAGGAATATCCTTCCACATCAAACTCAGGACAATCCTGATATAAACAGATCTATTTCTGCTCTAAAGCATATCACCAGTCCTGGATGGATTCATGTGCATATAAACAGTCCTTGCTCCATACAAGCCCTCCGGCAACAAGTAGCTCCACAGACAGCACTCGGTGCATAAATCAATCCAGTGTAACTAGATCTCTCTGGGCAGTTGCCCCCTCAGAACATAGATAGATCAGGTTACCTTCTCCGCTTGGAAAGAGCTCCTCTCCAACAAACAATTCACCGTGGTGTCCCGCGGGTCACAGGTACCTGTGAATGGATGGATGAGTCTGCAGTGCCCCGTCAGGGCAAACTGCTTACCACACGAAATCACGACAGCACGACCTCGAACAGACCTGCCGGGTGCCCTACCTCTGCCTGTTTTGCCCATATTGGGGGGGATGAAGTGAAAGGTATGCACTGACTTGACTAATACAATGTGCAGTCACACAGGTGCAGTGAAAGGTATGCAGTGACTGGTATTACAATACAATGTGCAGCTGTCACACACACAGGTACCGTGAACAGGTGCAGTGACACTGCGTGTGGTCACGTAAGGAGGTAGGTGCACTGAACAACAGGTGGGTATGCAGTGATTGGTATTACAAATTTGCACCTGTCTCACACACACACACACACAGGTACCATGAACAGGTGCAGTGATGCTGCATGTGGTCACGTAGTTAGGTAGGCGCACTAAACAACAAGTGGGTATGCAGTGAAACCGCAGGTAGGCTGTACTATAAACTTAACTATGTAGCAATTGTCCTTGAAGATGTAGCATAGGCAGATCCCATCTGGGTCCTCAGAACTTCTCAGAACCTGACTGTATGCATCAACAAATTGCAGGCTAGTTTTACTATAATGCTCTTGGTCAAAGTTCAAAACTTTTTTTAGATGTATTTTTAAAGAATTGAATGATTCCACAATAAATATACATACAGTATAAGCTCAACAAGGTTTGAGGAGGAGAAATTGGTAAAAACTGCCATCCAGGCTGAAAAGGTTTAAATATTACAACAACAACACAAATGAGTGACTTAAAAGACAAAACATTATAAATGAGACTTATACAGGAGAACACTAAAAGCAGATCTGTTAAGGGATTTCACATTGAAATTTACATTTGTCAGGCTTGCTTTTTTTTTATTTTTTTTACAACAAAATACAGTAAAACCAGGGCCGTTTCTAGCCTTTTTGTCACTCCAGGCAAGAAAACCCTGTGCTCTACCCAACCCCGAAACAAAAAATTGCAGATAACTTTGCCAGCAACTCATATCAAAAAAAGTCTCTGTGTATGCATGCATGTGTATGCATGAGTGTGCAAGGGTTTATTTGAGTGTGCTACCTGGCAGTTGGCCACACCCTTTTAGCATCTCGCCCTATAGTAAGGGACATTATGGGCTAAGTCTATGTGTATGGATTAGAGTGTAGAGGGATAATGAAATGTTTAGAATTTGAATGCACACTTTAGCACCTGGCCCTAGTTAAATTTATTTAACACCCTTACAAAGGGAATAAAACTAGCGTTTTGTATCTACTTTATGTATTTTGCACATCTCTTGCGGCCAGGTTTACTGTAAATCTGACGCTCTCTTAAAGTGGATCCGAGATAAGCTTTTACTCATTGCATAATTGTGTTCCTTTCATATAGTTTATAGGGCATTCCTCAAGCCAAATACTTTTTTTTATTTTAATACTCAAATACCCTATAAACTAAACAAGCCTCGCCAACTGCTCCTTTTGTGCCTTGGCACTGTAGCAAGGGCTTATGGGAGCTCAGTCTGGGCCGGAGGAGGAGAAGGTTACTAGCCATTGATTTCAGAGGCAGAGGGGAAGAGGGAGGAGGAGAGGGGGCTGCATTTACACACAGGCAATCTGATAGCATCTCCAGCCCTCAGCCTGTGACAATAGGACAAACAGAACATGGCTGCCCTCATTGAATCACAGGAATAAATAATCATAAATTTTTGAAGCTGTTTGCAGCTGGATATGCTGTGTAAGCTATCTAAACTTTATATAAGATATATATAACTATCTAAACTTTAGAGAAGATATATAGACAAGTTACGTGTTATAGTTAGTTTTTCATCTCGGATCCGCTTTAACCCTTTCAGACTGTTGTTCCATTTGGTAAGCTCCAGTAACTGTGTAGATTGTGTTATTGGAGTATATATTCTGTCCTAAAAATGACTATGAGTCACTATATATCTTCCCGGTTTACAGATTGCAGTGGTCCCAATGAGGTTGATGCAGATTATGTTTCCTTGCAGTAGTAATTTGGTCACATGCCATTAGCACCTCTTTCTATTTTGATCAATGTATTACACCTATAAGGGGGATGCACCTAGATTTTTGTAACTATAGGGTGTATCCAATTTCTCATGTTGAAAGACATAGTACATTGGTTAATAGAATGGGGTTTTCATGCTTACTGTCTGTCTTTCTTCACATCGCCCCTTCTTATGTCTTTATGAGAAAATAAAATGTATATGCTAATTACCTCACTTGCTTTATTTTTTCTTCATTAACAGTAAACAAAGTTTACTGAGTTTAGCAATGTTTATACTACATTACCAGAACACTGCTTGTCTGCATCCTGTAGGTGTTCACTTAGCACCTAGGTCTTTCATGGGAAACCATGCTCACAGCTGATAATATGTCCTGAATGATTTGATCATTTTTGGACAATTTCACAAATGAATAGTAAACAAACGAATGTACCAGCTAAATTTAAAACATATTCTCAAATATGTATAAAAATGGATAATGAGACACACTGGCATGGAAAAAGATAAAAATATGATATACGGTAATGAAGGCATGAAAGGCACTAAAAAGTGAAAAGTGTAAGCTCTCTTTCTCACCTTAACAACAACTTTAGAGTTAGCACTTAGCAGAACAAAATAATAATAATAATAATAATAGTAATAATAATTTGATTTTATTAATTATATAAAAGTAGGTCAGTCTTCAGCTTACACATTTCTTTTCTCATTTTTCATTTACTGCTTTTTTTTTTTTTGCTTGATACGTAGATGCTGGAAATTTAGTTTAAAGATAAGGGCCTGTATGCAATTAACTTTGTCACCAATTTTTGTTTTTTCTTAGGACATCATTTTACATCTTCTCTTTCAAATAACTTTTCAACATTTCACAATTTAATAAGTACCAAAAAGTAGTTGAAAAGCACTACCATAATTATTCTAAATATTTTCTTGCTTGCTGGTGGAATACATGGTGAAAATATCCCATAGGAGAAAACTCATGAGAAAAAGTTAATAGCATATGGGCCAAGGAGAGAAAAATATAAAATGAAAACTCATAAGAAATATTTTTGTATCTGGATCGACCCACATGAGTATTTGTGAAACCATGAAGACCACTTACTTTTCAATATTTCTTATTCTCTCAACTTATTGATTATAAAATCTATGAAGATATTGTTTTCATCACAAGAAGAATAGTCTTTATGATCAGATCATGGTTACCCTCAGTGTACTGTCATTTTTTCCATCAAGTATGATCTAATCACATAAAAGATAGCATGGTGGCTAAGTGGCTAATACCGTCGCCATCCGGCACCAGGGTCCTGTAATAATAATAATAATAATAGCATATTATAGAATATATGTAAATAAACTTAGGTTACTTACCTATGATACAGCCTTTTCTATATACAATAAACCAGTTTTAGTTCTACCAGGGTTTTATGGCTGCTGTCTGTTTATTTACACCTTGGGGTCATTTCATGGTAATAATTTCAGTAAATTGTTGTGGATTGCTTCCTATTTCTCACCCCTCTAATGACTTTCACACCTTCTCCTGTGTGTGTCTATAGGCTCTTTAAGCATTTCACGGCAGGAGATAAAGCTGCCTTTCCACACACATTTATTTGATAGCTAATCATCAAGGCGGGCAAGGGTCACATCCCTCCAAAGACCCATTAGCCCTTTCAACCTCAAAATAGTGTGGAACCAGCTTTTCTTTCTTCTTGGCTTTTAATGGGTTTGAAAAACTTGCAGCACTAAATTGATTATGTGTAATCTGCGTGTGAGCAGTGAGCATTAAACAGGATTATCACTTGTAACAGGGAAGAATCCTAGCTGTAGTGCAGCATCTACATTCGTGCATACAAGTTCAAGAAAAATACGAAAAAAGACTCCTCACCACCTGTAGGATACAGCAGTGTATAATCACATATAATGGTATTATTAAACACATTAAGTGCAAATACAGTAATCTCTGGTGCTCGGTAAGAGAAAGCACACAAACATATTAAAAATGGCATTTGGCCTCTAGAAATAGATCCTCCTGAATTGTAGAGACGGCCAATGAGTTGCTAATAATTCTGAGCTGATGTAAATGATATGCTGATTTATGCAGCTTGAAAATACAGTGGCAGTTGCATTTGATTGGTCAATTTTCAAGCTCCTTTGATTTGCATAAAATAACCATAAAAGTCGTATCTTTTAGAATTATTAGCACGAGATTGACAATCCTTATTTCAAGAGTGCCTAAGGTGAAAAATAAAATATCTACAGGTACTTCAAACCCCTCCATGCAACCTTATTGTGTGCAGCCCACCCCTCTATCTTGCTGCTGTATTCATAGCTGCGACTGGGACTAGTCAGAGCCCAGCGCATGTGCAGTCCACTCCATGTACCTCTGTGTATCATGCTTCTTAATCCTCTTGAAGAGTAGGGCCTCATGAGGGTTTTGGAAAGTCCAAATACATAATCACCCACAAAGACGCAGGGAAATGAAGGTTCTATCATACCTGGCCTGAATATTGGGGGTTGCAGATGACGTTCCCTCCTGTCATCATAAAGTTGAAGAGAAATCGAGAGCCCAATATGGTGTAGTATGTCAAAATTGATTGGATAAATGAAACAGTGAGATGGTAATACTCACAAACACGGGTTACTACCTAGGTAACCACTCATTAGGCAGGTGAGGAGATTAGACCTGTCCTCACTCAGGATTAAGAAATCGCTCTCTGTAGATAGGAAGAAAGGGGGTAGATCACCCCTCCACCTGGGGTGGACTCAAATATATTGGTAGGTGAACAGAGGCGCCAGAAGGATAAAAGTACATAACATTTTTAAACAATTGCTGGGAGGAAGTGGTGGACTCGCCTCCGGTAAAACAGACACCAAGGACTGTAAATATATAGATATACACATTTATTGAAAATACCCCAAAGATGCAATGCGTTTCGCGGGCACAGCCCACTTCTTCAGGCAATAAGCAGGGGATAAACAACTGCAATTCAGTTATAGCAAGCAGAGCACCTCTGTCATCATGATTCTCCAGAACACACTAAATCACTTGAACTCCCATAGGCACGTACATCAATATAAATGAAGCACTAGTTCACATCAGCAACAGCCATAAGGACAAAAATAACATTTCTTATAATCAAAGCATGTAGTACTGCTCTTAAGGGTATAACAACATAGACACACTTTCTATCATTGGCTCCAGAAGCTCTGAAAGTCACAGTAATTCCAAAATATCACCCTAATTTGTTCCTATTCTTGATGATGTGGAAAATGCATATATTGTCCTCTCAAATTTCACCAAATGGCCCTGGTAGAGTCCTATACATTATAGCTGATTGACTTGCTTAATTGGAATGCAAAATGTAGACATGAAAGATTTCCCCAACTGCCACAAATTCGTAAAGAGAATCTGTACTGTCTGATTTGTACAATAAAAAACATAACAATTGAGTCACTGTGATCTCTTGGATCCCTCTTCTTCGTTTCCGCCGCTCCCCACCGCGAATCTGGCTTTTAATCGCCAGTTTTAGGCAGTGTTTACAAACAAAAAACATGGCCGCTAACCAGGAAGTGATGTATGTATGTATGTTACAGTATACTACAAGTTTTTATTACATAGTGAATTATCTGCACTCCAGTCTGGGATTAGTCACAGTTTCTCAGCATGAGACAGTCAGCTCCCTCCCCCCTCAGCCTCACAAACTGCATCACAGACAAGCTGAAACTGAGGGCAGAGATGCTGTCTGTGATGAGTAAACAAAGCACACAGAGCCTTCAGGGGGCGTGTATAATTTGTATTCATTACAACAGAGGCAGCCCATTCCTCCCTGGGTCGACAAAGCTTGACAAAGATAACAAGATTAGATATATTACAGAGACAGTGCAACTAGAAAAGGCTGCAGTAATCCAGACCACATTAGAACAGGTATAGTATAGAAGAAATAAGGCTGAAAATTTTGTTACAGAGTATCTTTAAAATAAATTACTTTTGCTTCTTATAGTGGAAAAGATGAAGAAAAAATTTAGGTCTGTGAAGGACAGTTATAAAATAGAACTAGGGAATTCCAAAAAGGTAGAGAAGAGTTAGCCTGCAGCTTATCACAGCTGATATTGGCAAAGCACAGTCACAAATGTATAACATTTTCAAATTTAAAAACAAGAGATGTGCACCTTTATTACCGTCATGCAGGTACTGTCATTATAATGATAGTGTAAGTGTAAAATGTAAATGATGCTCTGTACATACAGCTGTAATTGACTTACAGGATGTGGATTTATAGAGTCAGACAGTGACAAAAATAATGCAGGAGACAATTATTGCATACACAGTGCATAGTCAGGCACAGATAGAGCTCGGTCGCAGGTAGTTAGAGTCAGTCAGTCAGCTGCCAAGCAGAGAATAATGTCAGGAAGATTAACTTAGTGTATAATTTCAGTAATAAGTTATAATTTATTCCATGTAGTTCTGAGGGCAGTCTTAAACTTTCCCTACATGAGGATGAAGAGAGAAGTCAGAGGCCACATGATGCAATTCCTGCAATGTTCAAATAAGTACAGGAATGGAGACAGAATCTTTAGAAACATCAGAACTTACACCATTAACTGTACAGTCAGAATACACACCACAGAGAGATAAAAGGTTCAGAGACACAGAAAAAAAACAACTACAAGGTCAAGTTAAATCTAAGGCGGAAGATGTTCTAAATGTAAGAGGTTTACTAAGGCCCCGTTCACACTTGAAATCACAAAACGCTAGAGATTACCGCCAGCGTTTTGCAGGAGAGAATTTTCCACGATTAACATGGAAAAATCACTGGACAAAGTAGCGTTTTGGGAGCAATCGCGATTAGGGGCTCTATACATGCTAATCTCAATCGCTCCAGAATCAACGCCAAAAAGCTGCAGGTAACGCGTTTACGATTACTGCTAATCGCAAAACGCCCGCGATCGCGGCAGTGAGAACACTGCCATAGGATAACATGGCTAAGCGTTTTTAAAAATGCTAGCGGCTTGCGGTGAGCAGGAATCGCGTGATTCCTGCTTAGATGTGAACGAGCCCTAAAAGACAGTAAAAAAAAAGAGATAGCAAAACAAACAAACAAAACAAAACAAAAAAATAATCATCATATCAAATGATTACTTCACTAATCTCTATATCAAAAGATAAATTAAAATGTGTATCCAAGGCTACACATTAAATTAATTACCGACCTGCAGAAGTACATGGGCATGAGTATCCTTGAATCAACACCAGGCCTACCACAATTCCCTCTAGCAGCTCAACCCCAACAGCTGTACTACCCAGCCTATGGCCCATCCCATTTCCTTCAAGATGGTCAAGGCCAACAAGCCCAATAGTAGGTCCCTGCGCCATCACATTTCCCTCTAAGTAGTCAGCCCTTACAGCCCCAATACCTAGCTAATGGGCCATCTCATTTTCCTTTAACTTGTCCACCACAATGCCAGGCCTCTGGGCCATCCCTTTATCCACTAGCTGGCCAGCCACAACAGGCCCAATACCAGGCTTCTGGGCCTAGACCATTTCTATATAGATGGTCAAGCACAACAGGCACAATAGCCACCATGTGGAACCTCCTCGTTCCTTCCAACTGTCAAGGGCCAACCTCCAAAACCTCAATTAAAAAAAAGATTCAAAGCAAGAGGAAGTTGAAATTCGTTTAGCACAATTAACACAAGGTATTATGCTGTATGATGATGAGGAGAACATGTAATATTTACAGATTACATTTTTTAATGACTACTGTTTCTGTTTGTGGGCTTTTTTGAGTGAACCTGAAAACATAATCTGGATATATTTGTTACCTAGGAATCGGTTGTTTTTTTAGACCTATGTTAATAGTCATGTTGAACAAACAAAGTTTTGTAATACTAATGTTGCAAATTGTATTTGCTCTTTAGAGCATAAAAAAGTGTTGTGTTTTTTTTTGGTGGAATTTTAAGTTATTGGCTGAAATACATGTATTATATTAATGATGTGAAACAAATAAAAAATGGAGTTGCACTGACTGACATTCTATCACTTTATTCTTGCTTAAAGAGGGATTGTCACCATAAAAATCAAATTTCAACAGCAACTGGTATTAAGTGATAAAGATGCTAATCCTGCATTAAAAAATTTTTTTCTTCTTTTATGGTTTAAAGTTATCATATACTTTAGGAGCACTGGCCCTTTGATTGCCATTGCCATAGGCTGGCAAAACAGTTGCATGTTGGGGGGTCTTTTTATCTATAATATATTCCTCCTCTTCCCTTTATTTCCCTCTTCTTCTAATGAAATAAGACAGTGCACTTCCTAGTATAGACCTCAGTGGGAGTGTCTGAAGACTCTGGGAAGTGGGCGGGTAATAAATACACATGAAAAAAAGTGTGAGAGAGGAAATTATGTCAGGATTAGCTTCATTCACAGGTAACCAAGATGGAAACTGTCTAGAATAGGATTCTCTGCTTTTCCTTTATAAAATTCACAGGAATAACAATGTGGACAGTGCAATACATAGTGTATGTTATGTAAGTAGAAGAAGTATTTAGCGTATCTACTTATATATGTGTTTTTTATTTCTAGGTTAGCATGGGTGTCACTTGTTCTTTAAAGAGAACCTAAGGTTTAAGACAAATTGTGGCTGCCATATTTCCTTTTAAACAATGCACATTGCCTGGTTGTTCTGCTGATCTACTGCCTCATAATACTTTTAGCCATAAACCCTGAACAAGCATGCAGATCAGATGTTTCCCACTAAAGCCTGACCGGATTTGCTGCATGCTTGTTTCAGGTGTGTGATTCAGACACAACTGACCATAAAGATCAGCAGGACTGTCCGGCAACTGGTATTGTATAAAAGGAAATAAATATAGCACCCTCTATATGTCTCTTACCTTGGGTTCCTTTTAAAGCGGACCTGAACTCATAATTTCCTCTCTGCTCTAAAAGATAAGCAGCAGTATAATAACCTTTAAAGAATGCATTTCTTTGTTACAGGTTACAGAACTCCTGCAATAAATCTGCAGTGTGTCTACTTCCTGCTTTCATGGAAGCAGAGAAAGGGTTAACCTCCTGTGTTTATGTATTAGCTGCATTGGCAAACGCAGGGGGGGATTACAGCTGCCCAGAATCCCCCCTCAGACCAGGGCCGGTGCAATGTCTGGGGACAAACGCAAGTTGAGACACCAGAATATCTGCAGGCATCCTGCAGCTCACAGCACTGTCCCCTTTCTTTCCATGATACAGCTGACTTTGGATGTAGCAGCAGCGTGTGTACAGAGCATGGAGCAGCAGCGTTTGTACAGAGCATGGAGCAGCAGCGTTTGTTCAGAGCATGGAGCAGCAGCATGTGTACAGAGCATGGAGTAGCTCTGGGGAACTTAACCACCCTGGCATTCTATTAAGATCGCCAGGGCGGCTGCATGAGGGTTTTTTTTAAATAAAAAAAAAACTATTCCATGCAGCCAACTGAAAGTTGGCTGCATGAAAGCCCACTAGAGGGCGCTCCGGATCCGTAATTCTGATCGCCTCCGGCGGTCAGAATTAACAAGGAAGGCCGCAATGAGCGGCCTTCCTTGTTTCGCTTACCTCGTCACCATAGCGACGAGCGGAGTGACGTCATGGACTGTTTGTTCCGGTATGCTGGGCTCGGGCGGCTGGGGGGACCCTCTTTCGCCGCTGCTCGCGGCGGATCGCCGCAGAGCGGCGGCGATCAGGTAGCACACGCGGCTGGCAAAGTGCCGGCTGCGTGTGCTGCTTTTTATTTCATTAAAATCGGCCCAGCAGGGCCTGAGCGGCACCCTCTGGTGGTAATGGACGAGCTGAGCTCGTCCATACCGCTAAGGTGGTTAACAGAGTCAGGTATGAGCACAGCCCTGTGCCCCTGCTGTGTGAATGCTTCACTTTCCCCTTCATTACCAATGTCAGCTGTCCTCATTATTATCTGTATCCAAACTGCTCCTGATCGATCCCGTTGTTGATTGAGAGCAGATCGGACATTTAGGAAATAATCGTCAGATCATGTCAGTCGGGTGGGAAATTGCATTGTGTGTACCCAGCATGATGTCCTACCATATGATTATACTGTACTGTGCGTGACTGAGGGAGACCTTTTAGGAATCTCCCCCTTGAAAATCCTGGGTTTGCCCCTGAGCTGCATCTGCGGAGACTGCCAAATTTCTGAGCTGACACAGCTGAAAGCTCAAATTCCACTAGTGATTACTTGAATATGAGGGGGAATTAGACAGGGTCTTCTATCTAAATGCATACAGGGTGGATTTATCTGTACTTTCCTTGTGTCCTATGCAAGAGTTCAGGTCCACTTTAACTAAATGTGGTCAGCATTCACTCAATGAAATGGCAACCTATTGGTACACTGTCCTATGAGTGATAGAACAGAGGTCCAAAAAGAGAGAATATTAAGCAGAGGTAGGTTCCTAGATCTGATGTAAGGAACAAGTAAATTCCATTATTTATATGGATACCAAGTTGACATCAGCAGCTTTTCCTCAGAGGTTATCAACTTCCAGAAACAAGAATCCAACTGGTGCACACTACAAGAGCTTTTTAAACGCTAGAGATTTTAAAAGCTCTTGCTAATACAGTGCTATGGGGAATTTTTACAAAATCACATTGCTCCAGTTAGAACAGACACATAGGATAACATTAGCAGGAGCTTTTAAAATCACCATGCGCTCAGAAAAGCTCTTTTGATGTGCACCAGCCCTCATACAGATCACTCCAGACAAGTGCCTGAAGCTTACTAACATAAAAAAAAGAAAACAAAATGAAAACAAAAACATAGAAATGTTGCACTCACATTATTTTATCACTGGAAAAATACAAATAAAAGATACGCTATGAAGATTATGATGGTTGTACAGAGATACTAATCTGGGTGTCCTCATAATACTTGTCATGGTGTGCCAACAAGGCAATACACATGGTTAGAAATTGAAACCTCTCAGAATGTTCCTGCAGTGTAGGATGAACTAGTAATGCTTCAAAAGAGGTCTGCTGGATCCAAATATCAGTCCAGCCAGTAGCATCTCCCCTACCTCAGAAAAAAATATCTTTCTACTGGAGCAACAAAAACACAATCCTTCTCTTTCTCCTCACTATAAACACAGAGGAAATGAAAGAGAACCTGTAAGGGAAAACAAGTGGCCCTGTGGGGTTCTTACCTCGGGAAGGGGAAGCCTCTGGATCCAAATTAGGCTTCCCCCGGCCTCTTCCGCCTTGGGCACCCAGTGCTGGCAGCCCCCGAAAATCTCGGTGGACAGACCAGTAAGGGCTTCAGCGAGCTGCAATATTTACCAATCCTTGCTCCTGCTCATGCACATACAGGCCTTCTATCAGGCTCCAGCGGAAATAACTCCAATGAGGTTCCAATGAGTCCAATGAGGTTCCCTCTACTGCGCAGTAAAGCAGACTTGATCGGGTTCAGCTATTTTAACGGGGGAAGATTGTACTGCGCTGGCACAGAAGCAAGGATTGGTCCATCTTGCCACACACTGTTTGGGGGCTGTCAGAGCTGGATTCCCAAGGCTAAAGAGGACGGGTGAGGCCTCATTAGCATTCAGAGGCTGCCCCATACCGAGGTAACTACCCCTGGGTGCAGTTTTCTTCCTCACAGGATTACTTTAAAGGAAAAGGAAATTGACATATAGCCACAGTGAAAAATGTAAGTTTCTCCTGAGCCTGATGTTAGTGCGGGAAATGCCTCCAGGCCTGGCCATAGTGTAAATAATACGACTTTACTATTTGTAGGGTTCTGTCGGGGATGAAGCAGGCTTTTCATCACACAGCATTCCATTGCAATCCTATGAAGCATGCAAGCTGAAGTAATAATAATAAGGAGCTGTTTTACCATTTGCTTCCTTTGATAAAAGATTTCATTACCATCTTTCACTAGGAAGCTGACTCAGCCCAGTTCCTGATACATACATGAACACGTCACTTCAAGAAAACTGACGCCAGTTTGCTTTTATGTCTTTAATTAGAGGCTCCAAGGCAGTGGATAATAGAAGTGATTGCAATGCCAGTTGCAGTTACTTACCTAATCAATTAGGGTACACTGAGCATACATGTCATGCAAAACTATCAGTGCTATGTATAATGCCTAGCAACAGGGTAAAGGGGTATCACACAAATACAACACTTTCTTTTGGCAAACAGAACAGATATTCCTGTAATGCAAATTATTTTATCTTTTGATTTAAACTGCGTACAGTACTTTTCCTAATAATAATCAATAGGGGGTCAAATGATTTGGGATGCATGCATAACTCACAAAGGCAAAGAGGAATTCAGTGCATACGTCCTCCAATTATGATGAAGTGTTGCATTATGGGTTTTCTAATTGTTTGGACATGAGGAAGCAACATTCTGCAATTTACTTCTGTTTAAGGTTCATACGGGCGTCCCATGGTGTCTCGGTCAAATGCTGCTAGAGCGCTTTATAGAAGATGTCCTCACCCCAGTACCCATTTTGTATAAGAGTAAATCATAAAATTAAGTGTTTGAGAAAGTTAGCCATTACTTTTATTTTAGGATTTGTGGTGTGGTCATGTGACTGCTGCTGCTTCTTTGCTTTGGCCCAAAAACTAGTAATTATCCTTGGATTTCCCAGGCACTGCAGCCAGAACTAGAGCCATTCTATCCACTGGGGTTAACATACTGATTGGAAAGGGTGGCTAGTAGCATTTCGGCCACTTGTCCCCTCTTAGATGACATAGCTGCTCTCCTAGACCCAGGGAGAAGGACAACAACAGGGAAGCAATGTGAACTTGAAAAATATCCTAAAATTAATTTTGTCCAAAACACTTTCAGGATCCACTTGGCTCTTTCAGGGGCATAACTAGAAATCACTGAGCCCCCCTGAAAAAATGTGGATGCCCCCCCCCCCCCAGGTATAGGTGCTGAAGCAGGTGGCTTCGGCGCACAGAGCTCATTGCTGGGGTCCCCCAGTAAGATAGCCAGGTATAGGTGCCCCCAGTATAGGCAGGTATAGGTGCCCCAGTATAGCAAGGTATAGGTGCCCTCAATATAGCCGCCCCCAGTATAGCCAGATATAGGTGCCCCCAGTATTGCCAGGTGTAGGTGCCCACAGTATAGCCAGGTGTAGGTGCCCACAGTATAGCCAGGCCAGTGGCTCCCCTCCACACCACTTTGGCCATTGCTCTCCCCTCATGCGCTGCACCCCCTCCTGCCCCCAAAAACGGCCCTGGGCAGGCCTTAGAGGGACCCAGGGACCCCCTGCCACAGTGCCACTGCATCCCTTGCAGCCCCTATTGTTACGTCCTTGGGCTCTTGCCCCTTAAGGACCAGAGCCTTTTTTTTCAGATTTTATGTTGTGATCAGTGTAATTGGCTCACAGTGATCTCAGCGTCCCAGCCAAATAAATCGGCTCCTGACCAGTGCACAGAGGTCAGCTGTCATTCAGACTGCTGAGGAAGCGGCGGGCAGTGGCGCTAGAGCATCAAGAGTGGCGATCGTGGCAGGAGTGCGTGATGGGAGCAGGTGAAATTTATGTCTTTTCAGAGACTGACAGACACAAACAGGACGTAGATATTATTCTATCTCTACACATCCAGTAGAACAGCTGTACTCCAGTATAATAGGATCTATTATTTACTAGCTAGAGGAACCCACTTCTAATTGTCCCATGCTAAGGAGTTAGCAGTCACAAGACAAACTTCCACCTTTTGTATAACATTTCACAGGAAGTTTTATCTCGTTAAAGATAATGTAGAAGGCTTGAACAAATGGAAATGGAGTGTGTTGAAATAAATTTACACCATGAGAGAAATGAATGATGTATTCATGTTGTGCTTTGAATCATGCAGTGTGTAGCATTGTAGTGACCTTCCACTTACAAGCTGGAAGCTTATCTACACTACAACAGAAATACTGGAAGCCTTGGTGACTGGAATTCTCTTTCCTGTTGTGTTGACATAAGCTGTGCATTAAGGGTTAGACATTTGCCGTGAACAAGTGCAGATACGTGTGTGTGGGTGTGTGCCAGCTCTAATCACACTACATTTCAAGTAGGAGAAGTAAAATAACAGCAGTCTGTTCCAAGATCAAGAATTCAGTTATTGATATGGCACTAAAGTTAAAAATATGTGGGGAACTCCAGCCAAGTTTATAAAATTTTTGTTTTGGATAGTGTGGGGAAGTTCTGCAAGGTTTGAACTGCTGCTTGCAGGGCAGGGGCATCAACGCCGAGACATGAGGTGAGTAGCACTTCTACAGTACTCTTCTCCGCATACCCTACATGTTTTGGGGGGGGGGGGCTATATAATAATGGGGACAAGTAGCTGACTAAACTGGGGATGGGGGATGCCTAATACTGGGGGCACAACTGGCTATCTATACTGGTGGAGGGGGAAACCTACTTTATACTGGGGTCACATCTGCTACCTACGCTGGGGCAGCCACAATTTGGGGTGGAGACACACTCTGGAATCTCTGCCTCTAATGCTGGAGAACCTTGTCCTGGTCCTGGCTGCCCATGTTCCAGTAGTAGAGATTAATTTGCACTTTCTGATCCAGTAACCAAGAACAGGAAGTGAGATGAGATTTTGACAGTGTGGACACATGCACCAGTTAAAATACTAGGGTCCTGGGCTAACATAAACTTACATTCTCATACTCTACTGACAGTAAATGTGTGATCTCTACTGTCTCTTAGTTGTGGGGCCCGCTAGGGATATTGGGGCCCTGGGTAATGCCCAGTTTGACCAAATAGAATCACTGACCCCGTCAGAATGGAGAATTGTTAAGCTAGCTATATGCAGGTTGATTAAGGCCCGATATACGAAGCTGATCAATTCCTATTCAACTGGGGTTCAGATTTGAAGTTTCTGTTAAAAACTATAAAGTATTGATCAAATTAAAAGCGTTGTACTGCTTGAAGCAGTGCGATACTATGTGCCATCAATTCCCCTCAGCTCCTGCCCTGCCACCCTTACACAGAGATGTTTCCAAATAACTGGTGAGACTTTCAGGCCTCTTGCACACTACATGTGACTCCGATTTTTTGTACGATCTGATTTTTAATTCCGATTAAAAAAAGTACTGCATACTGCAATGTTTTTTAATCAGACTCAAAATCAGATCGTATAAAAAATTGGAATCGCATGTAGTGTGCAAGAGGCCCCAATCGACAAACTGCACAAAATCGATCAGATAATCAATTGATCGGATAGGTTGGAGCATTACATAACTGACAGATTCGATCAAAGTGATTGCGTCAGTCAGGAATAAATGGGAGGTTTTTATTGCTGCAGGAGTTTTCCTCCAGAAGATTCTGCTCAGAACAGGAAGAGGATCATTTACAGGGGACACTAACATTATTAAAAGTCTGACAGCTGTTCTTACAAATTAAATAAAAAATGTCTGGAGTTACTAATGAAAAGAAAACAAGGATTATGTTTGATCTTTTTTTATTCAAAAAAGATTATCATTTTTAAGCCCCTTGGAGGTAACCCTAAACCAGAGTAGGGGTGAAAAAAGAGTGCTGGGAGCAGTAATGCTGAGCCTTGCTCAGGGTAGCCACCGAGAGATGTATGCAGAGGCTGCAGCGCAGTGGGCAGTGGGCATTTACACCTCTCCTTCCCCCGGGATCTGGATGCTTGCTGCTCCTCTTCTTCTGATCCTTGGAGGCTCTTGATCCCTCAGGCAAGATCACCGTTTGTCACATGATGATAGACATCGATCTCACTGCACCATGGGGTAGCGCATCAACTCGAGGACAGGAGGAAGAATTGCAGCGCTGGATCCTGGGAAGTTAAGTGAAGTGCAGGGCTGCTGCAGATCTATCTGCTTTTACGGTATAGAAGCTCATGAAAAAATTGTACTGCTTCTAGATCAGTGGTTCCCAACCTTTTCCGGCCCGGGGAACACTGTCTGACCAGTGGCGTAGCTAAGGAGCTGTGGGCCCCGATGCAAGTTTTGCATGGGGCCCCCCAAGCACTCTATATATGACAATTGATACGGCGCACCAAAATCTACCAATGGCAACTACAGTGTCTGAGGTGCAAGAAGAGGATAGGGAACAGTTTGTTAATGATTACCAATATTCAAAGTATCTATAGAAGTGATTATTATGAGCACAGGACCAATAGAGAGCTAATAATGCAGTTGAAGGAGGGCCCTTCAGGGCCCCTCTGGCTCAAGGGCCCCGATGCGGTCGCTACCTCTGCAACCCCTATTGCTACGCCCCAGTGTCTGACCAAATTTGTTTCCGGGGAACAGTGCAGTGGGGGGGGGGGATGCGGCCCCCGGTTGTTTGCGCGACCTAGTGGACAGTGCCGTGCGCAGCAGGCTATGGGGGGGGGGGGCTGGGGTGCGGCTGCATAGCTAGCATAGTTGCCCCAGTGTAGGGAGTTTAGTTGCCTCAGTATAGCTAGTATAGTGCCCCAGTATAGCCAGAATAGTGCCCCAGTATAGCTAGTATAGTGCCCCAGTATAGTCAGTAT
Source organism: Hyperolius riggenbachi (assembly GCF_040937935.1). NCBI lineage: Eukaryota > Metazoa > Chordata > Amphibia > Anura > Hyperoliidae > Hyperolius > Hyperolius riggenbachi. Next base: position 293,957,489 of record NC_090649.1, read on the forward strand.
TGTGCCCCAGTATAGTGCCCCAGTATAGCCAGAATAGTGCCCCAGTATAGCCAGAATAGTGCCCCAGTATAGCCAGAATAGTGCCCCAGTATAGTGCCCCAGTATAGTGCCCCAGTATAGTCAGTATAGTGCCCCAGTATAGCCAGAATAGTGCCCCAGTATAGCCAGAATAGTGCCCCAGTATAGCTAGTATAGTGCCCCAGTATAGCCAGTATAGTGCATCAGCATAGCCAGTATAGTGCCCCAGTATAGCCAGTATAGTGCCCCAGTATAGTGCCCCAGTATAGCTAGTATAGTGCCCCAGTATAGCCAGTATAGTGCCCCAGCATAGCCAGTATAGTGCCCCAGTATAGCCAGTATAGTGCCCCAGTATAGCCAGTATAGTGCCCCAGTATAGTGCCCGAGCATAGCCAGTATAGTGCCCCAGTATAGCCAGTATAGTGCCCCAGTATAGTGCCCCAGCATAGCCAGTATAGTGCCCCAGTATAGCCAGTATAAGGCCCCAGTATAGTGCCCCAGTATAGCCAGAATAGTGCCCCAGTATAGCCAGAATAGTGCCCCAGTATAGCTAGTATAGTGCCCCAGTATAGCCAGTATAGTGCCCCAGTATAGTGCCCCAGCATAGCCAGTATAGTGCCCCAGTATAGTGCCCCAGCATAGCCAGTATAGTGCCCCAGTATAGCCAGTATAGTGCCCCAGTATAGCTAGTATAGTGCCCCAGGATAGCCAGAATAGTGCCCCAGTATAGCTAGTATAGTGCCCCAGAATAGTGCCCCAGTATAGCCAGTTTAGTGCCCTCCCGCCCGTCCCCGCGGCCGCCGCTGTTATTACCTTAACAGCTGCCGCTCTCCCCTCTACGGCGCGTGCATATTCAAGCAGCGTATCTCCGGCTGCTCTGTGTGATGCGGAAGGAAGCAGGGCAGCGGCTTCCTGTAACGGCGATATGTATCGCCGTTACTATGGTACCTGAGCCCTGCCTCCTGCGCATCACATACAGAGCAGCCGAGAGATATGCTGCTAGAATATACATGCGCTGGAGAGGGGAGAGCTGCCGCTGCTAAGGTAATAACAGTGGCGGCCGCGGGGACGGGTGGGAGGGGGAGAAGAGGACGGCACACCAGGCAACGTTCCGCGGCACACTAGTGTGCCGCGGAACAGTGGTTGAAAAACGCTGTTCTAGATCCTAAAACCCAGAAATAATCATACCACCAGGGAAGGTAAAGAATTATGAAAATGTAATGTTAAAAATGTATTTTCCATTTCAGTTGCTAGCTATGATTTTCTACCAAAGCATTATTTAAGGTTATAGTTTCTTGCAGTATTTGCAACAGTATGCTGCTTATATATATGGCTTCCAAGGAAATCTCCCTGACACCATCTGCCATTTTCTTGAAGGACACCTGATGTGAGGGGGATATGGAGGCTGACATATTTACCGTATTTTCCGCCGTATAAGACGCACTTTTTCTCCCCCCAAAATGGGGAGAAAAAGTCCCTGCGTCTTATACGGCAAAGGCAGGGAATCCCCGACTTACGAACGCCCGCCGATAGGAACCGCGACCCGCCGCCACGTCGGGAATTCCCTGCACTGCCCCTTATGTGCTGCTCTGTCCTGCGTGTGTCCATGGCTCCCCCGTGTGGTCCGCGTTCTGCCAACAAACTGTTGCGTATGACCGCAAACACCGCCGCCGCTGCTTGTGCATACGTTCCTCCTGTGTGGTCCGCAACTGCCCGCTTGTGCCCCCGCTTGAGTCTACGCTTTCCCCCCGGTGTAAATGGCTAGACCGCGCTCATCTTACCTAAGTCAGTGCCTTCTGCGGGGATCGGAGACCTGTCTTCACTTCCGCACTTCCACTCTAGTAATTGCTTCTGCTGCGTCATCAGCAGAAGCCTTCACTAGGGGGAGCCGCGTGTGTGAAGACAGGTCTCCGATCCCCGCAGAAGGCACTGACTTAGGTAAGATGAGCACGGTCTAGCCATTTACACCGGGGGGAAAGAGTAGACTCAAGCGGGGGCACAAGCGGGCAGTTGCGGACCACACAGGGGGGACATAGGCACAAGCGGCGGCGGGTGTTTGCGGTCATACGCAACGGCAGTTGTGGACCACCCAGGGAGAACAGGGACACTTGGGAACGTACGGAGGACAGCAGGGGACATACAGGGGATATACTTGGGACAACAGGACACACGGGACAGCAGGGTACGTACCAGAGGCACACATACAGGGGACAGCAGGACACACCTTCGTGACACATTAAGGACATACTGGGAGCAGCAGGGGACATACTGGTAACAGCAGGACACACATTAGGGACATACAGGGAGCAGCAGGGGACATACTGGGGACAGCAGACACACATTAGGGACATATTGGGAGCAGCAGGGGACATACTGGGGACAGCAGGACACACATTAGGGACATACTGGGAGCAGCAGGGGACATACTGGGGACAGCAGGACACACATTAGGGACATACTGGTAGCAGCAGGGGACACCTGGGGACAGCAGGATACCCACTAGTGACATACTGGGGACAGTAGTACACACACTGGGGACAGAAGGGGACACAGGAGGACACCAATTAAGGGAGAACATTTACAAGACGCTCCTGGAACATGGACGCACCAGGTTTAGTATATATATTTTTTTCCCTTGTTTTTTGCTCCCTAAACCTAGGTGCGTCTTATATTCCGGAGCGTCTTATACGGCGCGAAATACGGTATTTCCTTTTAAACAAAACCAGTTGCCTGGCAGCCCTGCTGATCTTTGAAGCCTGAAACAAGAATGTGGTTAATCTACTCAGAATTTTGTCAGAAACAATTAATCAGCATGCTTGTTCAGGTCTATGGCTAAAGGTGGCCACACACCATACAATTTTTAAATATCTGTTGAATTTAAGAATTGCAATACATTTTTCTGACTGGTTGTAACAAATTAAAAAATATGACCAATGTACCACACACCTATGCTCAATTTTTCCCCAATTATGATAAAAATGATTGGAAACTCTGAGAAAATTGCTAGGGTGTGTATATTAATAAACTTACAATCCAACACACACCATACAATCTTTAGAGAAATTGAACAGAAATATCTGGCATTCCGGATCGATTTAAATCGAAAAAAACGGGAATTCCGATCGGATTTTTCAGTCGAATGAAAAAAAAAGCTTTCGATTTTTTCGAGAGATACGATCGTTTTCATCGAATTGCTGTAAAATCGGATCATTTTATTGTATCGTGTGTGGCCACCTTAAGGGTATTAGAGGCAGAGGATCGTCAGGACAGCCAGGCAACTGTCTTGCAGATAAATATGGCAGTCTTCACATCCTTCTCATTTCAGGTTCTGTTTAAGTAGACTTCAGTTATGAACATATACAGGGATGATGTTTTTCTCATAACCTGGAAACTGGTTATCATATCTACTGTGAAACAGCAGAGAGAGATGATTTCTGTCAGGTTTCCACGTGGACTTGAGTCAGGAGGGAGTGGCCTTTTAATTATGAAGTGTCACTGAAATATTGGAGCAGGGCACAAGTCCACTCGGCACAACTGACATAATACAGCATAATATTGAGAATGGCAGGAAAACCTCTATTATTTGAGTTCATTCTATCTGCTGTGAGGCAGTGTGGCGCCTGGAGCCTGTCTCTATTTAACTCACTTCCCTGGATTTCCGAGTCACCACCACAGCCTCAGCTAAAAGCCAAATATTTTACTCCAGAGACATGCTACATTTCCTGATAAAGGATGCACTTGCATGTCTCTTGGTGACCTTAAACACTAATAAAGGAGACATAATATGACCTAGACGGGTTTGAAAGCCAATCATAATGTGAATGATTGGCCTGGAGGCTGGCTGGCTGTGCTCAGATGCCTTCTGTTTGTCTTGAAATCTTCATAATATTGTTGTCTTTTTTTTCATTGTTATTATTCTTGCTATTTGGAGAGGCCATTATGAGAACTAATTCAGAGTGTTCATTTGCCAGCAGCGAAGGTTAATAACTTTGAACTGGGAAATCTAACTGCGCAATATGGTAATCACTGAGAAGTGATTGGTCTTTAGCTGGCAGTCTAATCTATACCTGCCATGTAACCGAATAGAATTACACTCTCTATGGCATAAATCACCAGCAAGGTGTCCCCAGTCAAGGGAATGCTTTGAGCCATGCTTCCATTTTCTGCACAGTAGCTAGCTTTATTGCCCATCATTTTATAACAATTTGCAGGACACTGTCTCACAGATAAATTGAGATAATACTAACATACTATAGTAAGCACTTACGTTTTATGTAAGAATAAGACCTGGAAAAAAACTTGCAAAGCTCTTCATTTTAGAATACATACAAAACACAAATATAAGGTTGACAAGTAAAAGAAAAATACTTATCTTGTCATAATTTTGCTTGATAAAGTGTTGAACAGGAAGTGCTTGCAACCGGGTCTAGCATAGACTGGGGAAAAGAGAACTACATCACTTCGCATTAAGGAAAGGCAAACCCTTTCAGACCTTCATATTAGGAATATTAGTCTTCCCAGAGTGCTTCTGTAATACATTTCCTCTGTCTTCATGCTAGGCTAGATTATTTAGCAAATAAGGGAGTTGACATAGAAATTTTATTTGGTAGACTGTTTGGTTTGTATCTTTAGTGTTTTTATTTCCCTAAGCATTTCTTTAATTTGAATTTTGTGTTTACAATAACTAAAAAAGCCATGGTGAGTGATAAAGAGCAGATAAAGACCCAGAGGTGTTAGGTAAGGAAAGAGCAAGGGTTTATGGTTCTATCCAATAACAGAATTACCTCAGTCCTGATACGCTATACTGGTCCAACCCCTATCCCATAGAGCCATATCAGCCATAACATGCACTGATGAAGCTGTATGCATGTTGGATTGGTGTGGATCTGTAAAATGTACAGTATAAGTGGCTCACAATACACCAGCAGATGAGTGCCTGGCTTTCAGGGGCATACAGAGATTATTTGCATATTTAAGAGTGATGCATCATGGGAAACCACACTTGCTCACATGAAGCTGAATTATTGCAATCACCTTCTGTTTAAAAAGGAAAATAACATTTATTCCAGCTACTGAGTTCAGAGATTCCCCAGCAGACCCCAGAATTGTTACCAAACCAGTTTTGCCAAAATGTCCTCAGCATTGCTAAATTTTTCATGAAATCTACATATTGCGAATTTGCATTGAAGTCTCTGGGGCTGAATTTTGCAGTTGATTCCAAATCCCCCATAAATTATATTGACACCAAGTTTCAACAATTTACTAAAAAATATATTTTTTTAGATAAAAGCAAGGCAAAATTAAGATTAATAAGATCAGACATGCTACAATCAAACATTGAACAGGATTTAAAACACATTTTTTCCGAAAAAAAACTAAAATAAAATCAATTGTCCTGAAAGCTACAAGGTCTGTAAAAAAAACAAAACAGGAGTTTCACAGTGAGACAAAATCTGCTTCAGTGTGACAATGCACTGTTTTTTCCCTCTACAATTTAAAATCTACTTTCTCAAAAAAATAATTAGCCAGATTCACTGCAAAATTAAGTTAGCAAATTTTACCTGCTCATTAATAAACATAGCCTAAGATATAGCTAAATAAATAGGTGCAAAACAGTACACATATGACATTTGCTGTTGATATGTATGGGGGCTTTGCAACCAAATGCAAAACTAAAACTAAAGCTCATAGCCTTCAATGCAAATGTTAAAAAAAAAAATAAGAATTTTGACTGTAATTTAGCAAAACTTTTGCTAAGAAAATGTATCCAGATTTGATGCAAAATTAAGTCTGTGCCAGGCACATAGGCAGAGTGTCAACTGTAAAATTCCTATACTGATCAGCACAGGGATGCTTATGAGATTGTTCAGTTATCAGGACAAACATATTGCACCTAAACCTCTACCCTTCACTAACAGGGAAACCCCATTGGATTTACATCCCCTTACTCCCTTTGTAAGGCATCACCACACTGCTTATTGACATAGTGGGCTGGTAAATAGAGTTGAGAAGAACTGGCTTACTCAATAGGGGCCTTATTCAATTTACTTTTTCTCCTAAGTTTTCTCCTAGGTGATATTTTCATACCTTTTCAATAAAATGCCTTTTAAAGAGACTCTAAAGTCTCTCAAAATACAGGTTTTTATTTTAAAAATATCTTTAACATCAATGCCCTAACTGAAATGCCGCATCCCCGTGGCTGAACTCTAACTAAATCACCCCAAACTGCCGGGCAAAAATTCATGACTTTCTTGGTCAGCCTCCATGCGTGTCATTCCGCGCATATCTCCGCCTCTCCCCTGCCCCTCTCACTGAAAGAAGACTGAGAGGGCCGGGCAGCGATCTACCCAGATGGACGCATGCAGAGGCAGAGCTACAGCCCAAAGCTCTGCCTCTTCACTGAAGCGCTCCCTGCAATGTGCCCCGAGAAGTTTGGGGTGATTTAGTTAGTGTTCAGCAGCAGGGATAGAGCGTTTCAGTTAGGGCACTGGTGTTAAAGATGTTTTTAAAAGAAAAACAGGTATTTTGGGAGACTTCTGTCTCTCTCTTTAAGTCACCAGGAAGCAAGAAAATTCTAGGAATAATTTTGACAGTACATTTTCACCTACTTTATGCTACTTTTTCAATTGCAGAGTGATGAAATGTTATTTCAAACAGAAGAAGAAAAAATATCTCCTGGGGAAAACTTAGGAGAAAAGGTGAATTGATAGAGCCTTGGTCGTTTTGCTCATGAGAAGCCTCTATGCCTGGGATGGGGACTAGTATATCTGTTGCATGGAACCATTAGGGATGCTCAACTGCTGTCCAGTGGCAATTGTTCTGATAGGCTCAGATGGCTGCATTAAATAATGAGCAGAGCTGTCACTGCACTGGTTTACACATGAAATAAACCTTACATTAGCATAGGAATCAATTAATGAGTTAGATTGAGCTGATTTAGAGTCCACGGAAAGTGAAATTGTATGCATCACTGAGTCCCTTAAATACCTAAGTACAGATGCTTTGTACAAAAAAACGGTTTCTGAACTGGTGAGTTACATTAGCAAATTTAACAAGGATCTGGTTATTGTCAGAGATCAAACAGTCTTAAGGGACAGAACGGCGTAGAAGATTGGTACAGCATATAGGTGGGGAGTCAAACACCCTTTACCGGCAGACCTAAGCCACAGGGAAAGAAAGACCCTGCCCGACCACCGGTGACCGAGGAGTTGACTCCTCTGTCAGTGGTGTAAGCAGGACTGAATCACAAAGTTCAGATTCCACCAGAAATAGTCCGGGTCGTTATAATACCAGATCTAAATCAAAAGAGAGGAAAGAGAAGACAAAGAGGAATAATCAACAGAGGGATAGGAGGAGGCATAACCAGACAAGACAAGACAAATAACATTTATATTGCGCTTTTCTCCTTGCGAAATCAAAGCGCCAGAGCAGAGCAGCAGCCACTAGGGCGCGCTCTATTGGCAGTAGCAGTGTAAGGGAGACTTGCCAAAGGTCTCCTACTGAATTAGTGCTGGCTTACTGAACAGGCAGAGCCGAGATTTGAACCCTGGTCTCCTGTGTCAGAGGCAGAGCCCTTAACCATTACACCGTCAGCCAACTGCCAACCAGTCATGTACTTCACCAGAAGAAGAGGAGCCATGTGGCTCAGGAGGTCTTCGGGGGGCAAGTGCTGGCTTTGGGGACTCTGTTTCGTCCTCTGTTCCCTTTTTAGGGCAGAGTCACCTGGGGCTGTAGGTTTGAGTGGGGATGGTGTTTTTGCCGATGATCAGAACAGTCAAAGTCATAAATTTGACTGACACTCAGTTGTCTGAATCTATGATCACACTTTTGTCCAGGGGGTTCTGCCCAACCTATAACATGGAGAAATTTGAAGTGATCACTGACCTTCATATTTTCAGCAGAAAGATCCCCCTACAATCACTTTTTGGTGATAAAGTTAAAGATCGTGAGATATTATCTCCAAGTGAACTCTGGACAGAGGATGATTTAAGAGCGCTCAGAATTTTGGAGGATTTGGAGGCTAACCCCAGTAGTCTCTCCATACCAGACGTGGAGGAAACAGAGGGGGCAACTTTTGCCCCCTCTGGCTACCAGCCACGTCTTGCAGATATTGGACTGAGGAATAGATCGGTTAAGTTTCCCCCTTTCTCACTAAATTCTAGCTTGAAGACATTTATTACGGTGGTGGAAGATGATTTGTCACAGATAAGGACAGAAAGACCCACAGATACTAATCTTGGGGAACAGGAACTAGCACTTAACACATTGAGGGAGCAGAAGGAGTGGGTGATCAAGCCCTCTGATAAAGGGGGCAATGTGATGGTCATGACTAGCTCCGATTATAGGGATATGTGTATGGACATTCTTGGCAATCATCAGTGCTATAGGAGGGTATCCATGTCGAGGGCCACCAGGTGCTAAAGTGATTTAGCTTTAATTATTGACGATGCGGCTCAGCGGAATATAATCAACGGCGAAATAAGTCAATTTCTCACAGTGGCGAATCCGATTACGCCCATGTTTTATGCCTTACCCAAAGTGCACAAACGTTAACACAAGCCCCCGGGTTGCCCAATTGTCTCGGGCAGGGTCTCACTCACTAAAAAGATTAGTATTTACTTGGACAGGCACCTCCAGCCTCACGTGCAGACCTTGCCATCATATGTTAGAGATACTTCACATTTACTGCAGATCCTGAATGGTCTGCAGGTACCTGTTGGCACTTTACTGGTGGCCCTCGACATGGAGGCCCTCTACTGCAGTATCCCCCATGAACAGGGAATTGAAGCGGTCAGTACCTTTCTTAGTGAACTAAGCATCTCCCAAACAGCACACAATATGTTTTTGCTGTCACTGCTGGAATTCTTGTTATGTAACAATATCTTTGTGTTTGAGGGGGTCCACTACCTCCAGGTGCAGGGCATAGCGATAGGGACTATGTCTGCCCCTTCATATGCGAACCTATACCTGGGGGAGTGGGAACGTCAGATTTTTTCGGACGAGTCCTTGTCAATGTACCAGTGCCACATCATTGCGTGGCACAGGTACATTGACGATATCTTGCTGTTCTGGACAGGTGGGTGACAGTTGCTCACAGATTTCGTGCATTGCTTGAATTCGAGTAAGCGCAACTTGCGCTTTACATTTCAGGTGGATGGCGCAAGTATCCCTTTCCTGGACCTGACATTATCTATTGACGGTTATGTCTCCACAACTTTATTCAGGAAAGAGACAGCCACTAACTATTTGTTAAGGGCGGACAGTTTCCACCCTTCGCATACTGTCTGGGGGGTTCCCACCGGGCAGTATTTAAGGCTACAGAGAAACTGCTCCAATCTAGCTACCTTTGATACAGAGGCTAGAGACCTGCGTGGCAGGTTCAGAGAGAGGGGATACCGTGACGTCCACCTTAGACGCGCGTATCAGCACGCAGTTCGGGAGGCGTTGATTGGAGCAGTTATCACTCCACACGCACTGAAAATAATATATGTTTTTGCACAAAATTCAATGTCCAGCACGGCTTGCTTATGGACATTCTTAAATGTCACTGGTATATATTACGCAATGACCCCAAACTCAGCACTTTCATATCGTAATCTCCCAATATCTCTTTCAGGAGAGCACCCTCTCTGAGAGATCTCTCAGTGAACAGCCATTTTTGGGCACAGGCGGCACCCCCAGACACTGTAAGGTCACGGGTACCTACAGATGTGAGGGTTGCTCAGTCTGTAGATACATACAAGTGGGAAGGACTGTTGAGCTGCCGGATGGTAGGGCCTGGGCCCTATCTCATTTTGTCAATTGCGATACGGTCTTGGTGATTTATCTCTTGGTCTGCCCATGTGGAGCTTTCTAGGTGGGAAAGACCAAGAGGGAACTGAGGAGACGTATCAGTGAGCATATAACTAAGATTAAAAGAAAGGATCCAGAGGTCCCAATACCGGTAGCTGGCCTTTTTAAAACGGCCCATGGGGTAGTTATAAAAATCTGAGAGTCATTGGCTTGGATCGCATCCATACTAACATTTGGGGTGACAATTTCGATAGATTGGCTCTCCAATGAGAGGCACGCTGAATTCATGAACTAAAAGCAACTGTTCCACCAGGTTTAAATGATTCACAGAGCTATGCCTCCTTCCTACCTCTATAGCATGTTCCTTACCTGGTATCCTGTGTCTAGTAGCACACAAGAATAACATCTTATATGTGTGGCTATGTTGGCATCTCTCTCTTGGCCTGTACGATTGGATGCTTTGTTCTCGGTGGGCATTGCAGTCTCAATGTACACCTAGTGGCTCTTTCTTTGGCACCATAAGTGATATATAACTGGGACTTTCCACTGTTGTGGTTCGGAACTTTGTCCTTAGAACCCTACGATGATATTCGATACCTTTACCTTATTAACACTGGCCACTAATCCGTGTTTACGTCCGGGTGAATAAAGATTTCATTATTGAATTGACGGCCGCACTGAGTCTCCGCCCTCCCTTTCCTCCCCTCGTCGGCCGCTGTTTGGCGTTCTGTTGGTGGGTGGGGAGAGCCGGCGGTCTGACCTCTGATTTGCCGGAAGCATATTCAAGTAGGAAGTGCCTGTATGATGATGCGAGTTTTGTTCACGCCCCCTCGAGAAACCCGGAAGTGAGCCAGCGAAACACGTTGGTTACACATGGCGTGTTTGTATGACCCACGTGAAGCGCGACCTACCCTCTGCTGCTCTCCGGTTATATAGCAACAACATTACTGCCTTTCACAGTGCTTACCTCGGTCTTCCTACTGGACGGACACCTGTGTCACTTCACAGCGGCAGCCAGCATACAGTCCAGGCACCAAGGCTTCACTGCATCTGCTTATGGATTATAACTTATCCAGTCACATGGAATTCGTCTGCAACAGAAATCCCACACAGCAGGACACTTTTGACACCTCCATTCCGGTAACGTCATGGAACTGGTGGAGTATACAGGCACACTCGTGACACGGTCTACACTGCTTGTGCTTTCTTTGTGGCTTATAACCTATAAACTGGCTCTTGCTTTGCCATACATGCTTACCTGGCTATAAGTGGATGTGTGTCTTTTTCCAACTAATGCTTCGCTATGTGCTTGACACTGCCTGAGGATGGAACTGTGATTGCCTTGAACTGATTCTCTGTCCTTGTTGGATGAGCTTGAGGTTTTTTTTGCAGCTGATACACGGACATACTACCTGTTGGTCATTACCTATAATGAGCTCTGACCCTGTGTGTATGAAGTGTATGATTGCTGAGGGTTGCAATTACTGGAGGGTTGGTCGGCTACCCCGTGGATTAACATTTTAACCTTTATGTAGAAATATCAATAAAATGTATACTTTTTAATGTTAATGTTATAACAGCAGTTTGACTAATTTGATTAGAGTGTACTCCTCCTCCTCTTTACCCTTAACGGGGCACTATGGTGAAAAATTGTAAAATTTAAAATGTGTGCAAACATAGACAAATAAGAAGTATGTTTTTTCCAGAGTAAAATGAGCCATAAATGACTTTTCTCCTATGTTGCTGTCACTTACAGTAGGTAGTAGAAATCTGACGGAAGCGACAGGTTTTGGACTAGCCCATCTCTTCATAGGGGATTCTCAGGAAGGCTTTTATTCTTTATAAAGATTTTCCCTAAAAAGGATTTAAACAATGATGCTGGACAGCTTCCCTGCTCGCTACACAGTTTTTTGGCAGCTGGACAGAGCAACTGCCATTCACTAAGTGCTTTTGAAATTAAATAAATCCCTGAGAATACCCTATGAAGAGATGGACTAGTCCAAAAACCTGTCACTTCAGTCAGATTTCTACTACCTACTGTAAGTGATTGCAACATAGTAGAAAAGTCATTTATGGCTCATTTTACTCTGGAAAAAACATACTTCTTATTTGTTTATGTTTGCACATATTTTAAATTTTACAATTTTTCGCCATAGTGCCCCTTTAAATATTTATTATTAGCATAGGAATCAAGTCTGAATCAAGTGTTTAGTGAAGTGGGATAACCAGTACTATTTTTTTTACCTGGATATAGCAATGCTTTCTTCTGAAATGCATCTGTAGTGTTTAATTACCCCACCATGCATTCAAGTACATTTAATGTAATTTGTATAATTGCATTGTTTCTCTTCTTGACTTGAATGAAGATAATGAAGAACTAAATTGGTATGGATTTAGTACTTAAATGTGTCTGCTACTAGTTGGTTACCACAGTTGAAACTCCTCATCTAGGTCACATCAGCATCTATTAGGGGGTTGCTGAAATGGTCAAAAACTAACTGTTTTCAACAATGCCAAGTTGTCCCTTATTAATTTATTATAATTATTAAAAACAAGTTCTTGCTGTGGATGAGTGTATTTGACTGCAATCATGCAAACTCTAATTCAATAAATGTTCGGCAACCATTGCTCTATTCCAGCCTTTCTCAACCTTTCTACCCTGGAGGAACCCTGCAAATAGCTTTTGGATCTCAAGGAACCATTGCAAACAATTTTTTGATCTCGAGGAACCCCTGCATTTATTTTGCAGGAGGCATGGTCTTTAAAAGTATGTGTGGCTGTTTATTTCACTACCCCCATTACACTGCCACTCATTATACTGCCTCCTAAGCCCCTAATTTAGTGCTTCTTGTTACAGTACCACCTATTATAGAGTGCTCCATTATACATCCCCACGATGGGGGAAAATTCCAAGGAACCCCTGCAGAGTACTCAAGGAACCCTGGGGTTGCAGGGAACCCTGGTTGAGAAAGCCTGCTCTATTCTAATATGACACTGATAAGTAAAATAAGGCTACCTAAAAACATTTAAAAAATTAAATTCAGTTTTTCTGTATCACCAACATTCGTTGCGGTTTTCCAGGGTTAATGAATGAATGAACCATATTGTGTTTTTGCAAAGACAGTAGGTCTCAAGGTGCTTTATCTCCTGTATTGCGGTCAGTGGTAATGTATGCATTGTTTTTTCACTGAACATGCATTTACGCTGCACTTGAAATATGCTTAAAGTGATTCTACCACAATAACTTTGAAAAACTAAACGGACTTGAGTAACTGCTGATCAGGTGCAAAAACCATTACAAATGCATGACAAATGCATCTCCATTGACATGTTTTGTAAACACATTGCAAATGTGAATCATTTTCTATGAAAGCAATTGAATTCATGCTTGCCCTTAGGTGTTTGCAAAGGATTAGCTAGCATATCACTGATCACATAGAAACAGAAACAACCATTTATGCTATAAAGGTGGGCATACATCAGGCGACTTGGCGACCGATCAACAATCCGATTCTATTATTACAATCGATTCAGATGAAAATCAGTGTTGCCAAGATTGATCAGACATGCTGCAAGATGTAGGGCCGACATGCTGGATGGGGTGCGCAGCGATAAAGGCATGCAATATCGGGACAAGCAATGAACGCGATGGAACCCCCGGTGCTGTCCCATCATCTGAACAATGTGCCCCGTGCAGTGTTCTATACCTGTAGGTGTCTGCCGCTGGCTCGGTGCTCCGTCCACATACATGCGCCCCACATAGTTGTCAGTGTATATATGTGGGCACGTGTGTGACATCACACACATGCGCTCACGTTATGCCGGTACGCAGGCAGCCTTTTTACATTAGGGGGAAAAGCACCAGGGAAGCCATCACAAGGCTGATTCCCGAGGGATTTCATGCTGAAGTCGATCGGGAATCCGCCTGCAGGCAACAGATCTCTCTCTCTCTCCGAGAGATCTTTCTCTTGGTCGATCCGCCCATACATCGTCTGATGTATGGATATACTCTAAACACAGTCATGTTTCCATAGTGTGAAATTACACTTTATCCAACATGGAAAGAATATCATTATGATAACTCCTTTTTTGCAAGCAGATTAGCTTGTGCCACAATTATTTGTGCTGTGAATACTGCCTACCAAGGCCTGTTTTATGTATTTATAGAAATATCAATCAATCCTGCACTGACCAAGTTCCTAGTGCCATTAAGATTATATTTGCTTTCTTTTTTTTGTCTGTCTGAGATACAGAAAGAGCTCAGTGCTGAACACTTCAGTGTGCCTACCCTCAGGGACAGATCTGGGGGGGGGGGGGGGGGGGGGCAGGTATCTTGCCCCAGGCGGAGTTTGTTGAATTCTTAAAAAGGCAGCAAAATAAATGGCAGTTTAGGCGCCAAAACCTGACCTTTAGGCGCCAAAACCTGACCTTGCCCCACGTGCAACTTGGTCTTGATCCGTCCCTGCCTACCCTTGAGAACCATGTATGCTTTAAGACGGAGCTATTGCAACCACATCTTTCACTGTATTTATCTCTGTCCCTAAAGGTCGGTACACATGTTACAGTATTCTTCTCCAAAGTGGCCAGTCTAGACTGTCTCTACCAGGGATCTAGCATACTTACAGCTTTCCTACAGCATCGCTGAGGGATCTGAACTGCTGGAACAGTTTGGCTGAGTGCATTGTTCCCCTCCTTATCCCTACCACCATCAGCTGCTCTATTCATCATCCTTCCATCCCTTTATAGGAAAATATGCCTCATGGGGCCATGATGTGTCTGTATGACACTCAGCCTCAAACTGTCCCACTCTCTGCTAAGCAACAAATCCATGTGGGCATGTGCAGAATTCCAGCTAACATTCTGCATTATTTAAACAGACGTAGTATCAGTAAAAGGGATATGGCCTTTGATTTAAAATGCTGCTTACAGGCTGAAATGAATATTATGCTACCTGAATGCTCTTATACTGCATGAGATAGCAGCTTCTACACTGGATGAACGTGACTGCCTGGGAGCGGGCTATAACATTTTTACACACATAACATTACCTTAGGCTTAAAGGTAGATTTCAAAACGGTATAGTCAATGAAGACATTTAAGACAGATATCTAATTGCATGCTGACTATTAAAACACAATAAAAATATTTAACAGGCCCCATGTATTTTTCCTATATGTATAACTTATTTAAATGTTATTAATGCTAAGCAGAAATTATACAACGCAGAAGTATGCAACAACAACTATTAAAGTTGAATATTGGCAAAACCTATTTTTTATTTTTTGGCAGAGCGGAGTAAGAGTAAAAACATCTATCAGGTTTTCCATTGATCTCTGTGTCCTTAATTTCCCATCTCAGAGAAATTATAGGATGCTAGAGAAAATCTCCCTAACATTAGTGAAGTCTCACATTTTACAGTTGTTAATGTAACAAATGCTTTTTAGGGAGATGCATCCCCAAATCCTGTTCTGGTGACAATCAGAAACTATTGGGCACCACCTCATTACATTGTTTTTGTTACACCTGTTCCAGGGAAGGGTAATACGTGGAAATCTCCTCAATAGACATTCAGAAAAGGCTAAAAATCTAGAGGCCCTTTTCCATTTGTGGAATGATGCGAGCTCAGTTACCTAGCCGCATCGCATCACTTCCGCTGGCATCCGCGTCACTTCCGCATCTCCCGATGCGGAAGTGTATAGAGGGGACGGCGGGCAGATGCGGCTGTGCGAGAATTTGCAGAATGCTGCAGATTCTCAGATAGCTCAGCACACAATGCACACAATGGAAACTGCTCTATTGCCATGCATTGGGATTAGGACACCTGCGCTGTGATGCGGCTATGTAGCTGAATCGCAACTCATATAATGGAAACGGGCCATAACAGCACTCTGTTTCTCCACACTATCTAAAAACAAAAATGCATTTAGGTTGCTGTTTTGCTCTAAAACTGGGGGAGTCACTTTAAATCACATAATTAACTAATATTAGATATTAGTTCTTAAAGAGACTCCGTAACAAAAATTGCATCCTGTTTTTTATCATCCTACAAGTTCCAAAAGCTATTCTAATGTGTTCTGGCTTACTGCAGCACGTTCTACTATCACCATCTCTGTAATAAATCAACTTATCTCTCTCTTGTCAGACTTGTCAGCCTGTGTCTGGAAGGCTACCAAGTTCTTCAGTGTTGTGGTTCTGTGGTGCATCTCCCCCCTCCAGGCCCCTCTCTGCACTATTTAGATTAGGGCAGCTTCTCTCTTCTCTCTTATCTTTTACAAGCTGGATAAATCCTCCTCTGAGCTGGCTGGGCTTTCACATACTGAGGAATTACATACAGGCAAAGCTGTCTGCACTCTGCAGGAAGAAACAGCCTGACACTTCAGTGGAAGATAGCTGCAGGGGGAAAGAACACACACAAATGATCTCTTGAGATTCAAAAGGAAGGCTGTATACAGCCTGCTTGTGTATGAATGCATTTTCTATGTGTGGACATACTGTACATCAACCTACTTCCTGTTTTGGTGGCCATTTTGTTTGTTTATAAACAAACTTTTTAAAACTGTTTTTAACCACTTTTAATGCGGCGAGGAGCGGCGAAATTGTGACAGAGGGTAATAGGAGATGTCCCCTAACGCACTGATATGTTTACTTTTGTGCGTTTTTAACAATACAGATTCTCTTTAAAATTATGACTTTGCATATAATATAAGACTTTAATATATATATATATATATATATATATATATATATATATATATATATATATATATATATATATATATATATATATATATATATATATATATATATGTCCTATAACCTAGAAAGTGATTTATTAAAATGATAAATGAAATGTGGTTATGAATTGCATTTGCATGTGCAGTGTTTTTAAACCATTCAAACTACACTGTTTGAGCTATTTTTTTTTATTTCAACTATATGAAACCATAATAAAGCAAAGCAGGCTTTTACATTCCATGCAGGGGGTAGCAGCAGATATAAAGAAAAGCTTAAACAGAGCCTACAAAATATAGTAAATAGGTAGAAAACAGTACACACAGCTAACAATCTATCAAGTGCATTAACCACTTCAGCCTGTAGGTGTTTTCACCTCTAGGACAGAAGCAATTTTCCCCTGTCAGCACTCCTTCCAGTCATTCACCAATAACTTTATTACTACTTACTTATCACACAATCTATATCTTGGGTTTTTATCGCCACCAATTAGGCTTTCTTTAGGTTGTACATTTTGCTAAGAATTATTTTATTCTAAATGTATCTTAATTGGGAATAATAAGAACAAAATGGGAAAAATCCATTATAGTTTTAAAATAAAATGTTCTACTGTGCATAAAACCCACACATTTTATTTGCCTATTTGTCCCGGTTATTGCAACATTTAAAATATTTCCCTAGAACAATGTTTTATTTGTCAATAAAGGTGCATTTTTTTCAGTTTTGAGTCCATCACTAATTTAAGCCCATATAGGCAAAAGATTACAGTTTTATACTCTCACAACATACATATTAAAAAAGTTTTGTCCCTAAGGTAACTATTTATGTATTTTTTTAAAACTGTAATTTTTTTAACCTTTTATTTTTTAGCTACGGGACAGGGTTAATCAGTCTTTAACTACTTTCGCCTTTTGGATGTTGCTATTACATCCAAAAGGCTGCATCTGCACTGCTGTGCGCGGCTGTGCGCTCAACGCACACTCCTGTGCCACCGCTTGATAGCCCGGTGATCAATGAATGGGAACACAGCAAGACCAATGGGCTTCTTTTAGACGCCCCGATGTATCTAAAGGAAAAAAAAATTTCCTGTCCTCCCTTCAGTTCCTGTAAGCTAGAGAGCTTGCTTACAGGACTAAAAAAAATGTTTTAACCGTGGCTAACTTGTGGCCAAATAGTAAAACTACATCTGCATACATTTTTTTTAATAAATACAATTTATTACATTTAAAATTAACAGTTTACCCCCACACTCCAAAAAATACCCAAATAATTTTTTATAATAAAAAAAAAAAATACAATAAAAAAAACAAAAAAAAAACAGTAAATAGTTACCTAAGGGTCTGAACTTTTTAAATATGCACGTGAAGAGGGAATATTACTATTATTTTTTAAATTATAAGCTTGTAAATAGTGATGGATGCAAAACTGTAAAAATGCACCTTTATTTCCACATAAAATTTTGGCGCCATACATTGTGATAGGGACATAATTTAAATTGTGTAATAACCGGGACAAACGGGCAAATAAAATACGTGGGATTTAATTATGGTAGCATGTATTATTTGAAAGCTATAATGGCCGAAAACTGAGAAATAATCTTTTTTTTCCATTTCTTTCTTAATATTCCGGGTTAAAATGCATTTAGAAAAAAATAATTCTCAGCAAAATGTACCACCCAAAGAAAGCCTAATTAGTGGTTGTAACATTCCTAGAAGATGTAGCTGCGGGCAGTCGGGGTGCCTACACAGCTGCCTCGGTTTCTTTGTCGGACAGTTCGCCCATTCCTCCGGCATGTAGCACACCGAGGACGGGCTTGTCAGTGGCTCATAGGGTTGCTATATCACGCGCACGCGCGCATAGACAGGACCTTTATGCTGGGAGGAGGCGCGTCAGCTGACCTGCCGGTCGGCTGACGTCAGGGGAGACTCGCGGCGCTTCTGATTGGTTGATGGGAGTGGGCGCGGCAGTAGGGTCTCCTCTGCTTCTTAAGCCCTCGGTGGTCACTTGCAAACTGTCTGCTGTCGTGAATACTTTGTGTTAGTGCTCAGACCTTAGTCAGTATCCAGTGTGCTTTGATCCGGGAGGAAACCGGGGATTTCACACAAGACTAGGATTGTTATATTATTGTTATTACTTGATATTCTGTGTTTGACTTTGGCTCACTTCTGACTCTGCTCTTGCTTATCGATTCTGTACTTCTGCCCATCTGATTCTGTTGCTGACTCTGCCTGAATTATCTCTCTTCTCTTGCCTGCCGAATTTGTACTGTACCTGCCTGTCTGTTGCCGAACCTAGCCTGTCTGACCTCTCCACTCACCAGTGAGCCCTCGTCACTGGTGAGGTTCTACTGATAGTACCCACCAGCTCCTCTGGTGAGGTCTAGTTAAACTTATCAGTTATCCAGTTGCACCAAGTTCTATACACTTCAGTTACCTGTTAGCTATACTTGCATTATTGGTGATTCTGCAGATCACCACATAATCAGGTATAGTGTCTGGGTTATTGGTGATACTGCAGATCACAAACTAACCAGACGTCTGTGTTGCTACACCAATCGTTACAATGTTGTAAAAAAACAAGATATAGATCAATTTATTGTGATAAGTAGTGATAAAGTCACTATGAATGGGAGGTGGAAATTGCTCGGATACATAAGGTGAAAAACGACTGAAGGCTGAAGTGGTTAATAAAAGTGTAATTTTTTTTCTACTTTAATTTTACTTTTGTCCACTAGGTGGAAGATGTTACAATTATTATTTTTTTTGTGATGTTATGTTTTGATGAATCAAGATGCTTCCTGATTGGAGGCATCTTGATTGATTCACAGGGGATCGTTTGTCTCGGGGGAACACTCGTTCCCCTTAAGCAATTGATCCCCTGTAATAGCGGTGGGGAATGAGCCGCCTGCACGTGCACAACTGCGCAACACCGCTGGACGAATATACTTGTCCATATTGCATTTGAGCAGCGCTTTCTGGACAAATATATTCATCCAGTTAGGCACAAGTGGTTAAACAAACTGCTGTATACATTGTAGAAAAAAAAATAAAGTTTTGTCTACTTCTATGGTTACACAAGTAATATATGTTATATAGTTAAGGAAAGTACAGCATGTATCTTAAAGTAGAACTGTAAAGAGAATAATGTACAGCAATTAATAAAATTGCTTATTTTTTTGCAATATTCATTTATGAATTAATTAGTCAGTATTTGCCCATTGTAAAACCTTTCCTCACCCTGATTTACATTCTGAAATGTATCACAGGTGGGGACATGTTTAGTCCCATCAGGGGCAGCTATGCAAAATATTTGTTTCTGAGTATTCCAAAGCCAGTGAAAATAATGCCTGAGCTCCCAGAATCCTTAACAGCCTAGGCTAGGCATCTCTGTGAGAATAAGGCTACATAAAAATTTTCAGCAATATATAAATATAGTAAGAGGAAGTATTTCTGATGCTTAAGCCAGGAAAATTGCCATAAAAGTGGGTATGCGTAATAATTTACTGCATTGTATATGTCACTACAGTGAATCCTTAAGAGCTAGTTCACACCTAAGTGGGAATTGCACGATTCCCGCTAACCGCAAACTGCTAGCAGTTTTTTAAACCGCTAGTCCTATTCTAGCCTATGGCAGTGCTCTCACCAAGATGCCACGATTACGGGCATTTTGCGATCATCGGTAATCGCGAACGCGTTACCTGCAACGGTTTGCCGGCAATTCTGGAGCGATCGCAATTAGCATGTATAGCACCACTAATCGCGATCGCTTCCAAAATGCTAATTTGTCCAATCATTTTTCCAAGTTAAATCATGGAAAAATCACCCGCGGAAACGTTAACGCAATTCGCTAGTGTTTAGCGATTTTAGATGTGAATGGGGCCTTAGCCTTGATTATCTGTAGAGAGGGCAGCCTCTGTATCTCATAGAGCCTTCCCACTCCTCTTCCTGTGCCCTTGTTCCAGTGCTGCTTCCATTCAGATTTTCTGCCTCCAGGAGCTCTCAGAAGTGTTTATAAGCACTTGTGTCCCTGAGTGTTTCAGAGGACACGTGGCTCTGTACATGCACAGTACAGAGCTGCTCGTCCCACTCCTCGGAAGCACTCGGGGAAATGAGAGCTTCCAAAGCCTACCAAGAATCTCTGAAGGATTATTCGAGTATCGCACTTTTTTCTTTACGCACCTCAGTATTACTTTAGGCAATCGATGGGAACCAGGTGTTTTGAAAATGAAGTACCCTATCAGTTTTAAGTTTAATCATTCTTTCATAGATTATAATGTTGTGAGTTCAATTAATTATTTTTAATTGTTAAAGTTGGTGCCTTTCAACTAAACTGCAAAAATGATTTGTGTATATTATAAATTATTTTAAATTACTTATTTGTAAATGCGAAGCCTGCAAATTGCATAAGTAAGACATTCTTCACACAGGCAGCTGCAGGCAATACATTCACCGCCTGTCAACTGCTCTTGTTAACAAACCGCGCTTGGCATGGGCAGTAGAGAGGTGTCCACCACATAAAGGCACATCTGAGCCACAGCTGCACTTAGACATGACATGTGGCAGTTCTATGCTGCCTGGTAACTGCACTGCATGTCAAGAGCTGACACACATGGGGTTACAAATGCTGCCCTTCGGCTGCCAGAAGGCGCTCAGTGGCTGGCAGATTGGAGGCTGAATTACACGGCGAGCACACAGTTCAGCCTCTAGTGTGAAAGAGCCTTGCTCTCATAAATTCATATTGAGACTTGAAATAGTAAAATAAATGAAAAGTTTAACTTTCTACTTCCTGAGCATGCACATAGACATTAGTGTTGGGCGAACATCTAGATGTTCGGGTTCGGGCCGAACAGGCCGAACATGGCCGCGATGTTCGGGTGTTCGACCCGAACTCCGAACATAATGGAAGTCAATGGGGACCCGAACTTTTGTGGTTTGTAAAGCCTCCTTGCATGCTACATACCCCAAATTTACAGGGTATGTGCACCTTGGGAGTGGGTACAAGAGGAAAAAAAAATTAGCAAAAAGAGCTTATAGTTTTTGAGAAAATCGATTTTAAAGTTTCAAAGGGAAAACTGTCTTTTAAATGCGGGAAATGTCTGTTTTCTTTGCACAGGTAACATGTTTTTTGTCGGCATGCAGTCATAAATGTAATACATATAAGAGGTTCCAGGAAAAGGGACCGGTAACGCTAACCCAGCAGCAGCACACGTGATGGAACAGGAGGAGGGTGGCGCAGGAGGAGAAGAAGGCCACGCTTTGTGAGACACAACAACCCCGGCCTTGCATGAGGGCAAGAAGCGTGCGGATAGCAGGCTTTGTACCGCCATGCAGTCATAAATGTAATAAAGATAAGTGGTTCAATAAACAGGGACCACGCGGCAACGCTAACCCAGCAGCAGCAGACGTGATGGAACAGGAGCAGGCGCAGGAGGAGAAGGCCACGCTTTGTGAGACACAACAACCCAGGCCTTGCATGAGGGCAAGAAGCGTGCGGATAGCATGCTTTGTACCGCCATGCAGTCATAAATGTAATAAAGATAAGTGGTTCAATAAACAGGGACCACGCGGCAACGCTAACCCAGCAGCAGCAGACGTGATGGAACAGGAGGAGGCGCAGGAGGAGAAGGCCACGCTTTGTGAGACACAACAACCCAGGCCTTGCATGAGGGCAAGAAGCGTGCGGATAGCATGCTTTGTACCGCCATGCAGTCATAAATGTAATAAAGATAAGTGGTTCAATAAACAGGGACCACGCGGCAACGCTAACCCAGCAGCAGCAGACGTGATGGAACAGGAGCAGGCGCAGGAGGAGAAGGCCACGCTTTGTGAGACACAACAACCCAGGCCTTGCATGAGGGCAAGAAGCGTGCGGATAGCATGCTTTGTACCGCCATGCAGTCATAAATGTAATAAAGATAAGTGGTTCAATAAACAGGGACCACGCGGCAACGCTAACCCAGCAGCAGCAGACGTGATGGAACAGGAGGAGGCGCAGGAGGAGAAGGCCACGCTTTGTGAGACACAACAACCCAGGCCTTGCATGAGGGCAAGAAGCGTGCGGATAGCATGCTTTGTACCGCCATGCAGTCATAAATGTAATAAAGATAAGTGGTTCAATAAACAGGGACCACGCGGCAACGCTAACCCAGCAGCAGCAGACGTGATGGAACAGGAGCAGGCGCAGGAGGAGAAGGCCACGCTTTGTGAGACACAACAACCCAGGCCTTGCATGAGGGCAAGAAGCGTGCGGATAGCATGCTTTGTACCGCCATGCAGTCATAAATGTAATAAAGATAAGTGGTTCAATAAACAGGGACCACGCGGCAACGCTAACCCAGCAGCAGCAGACGTGATGGAACAGGAGCAGGCGCAGGAGGAGAAGGCCACGCTTTGTGAGACACAACAACCCAGGCCTTGCATGTGGACAAAAAGCGTGCGGATATAGCAGCAATGCTTTTTGCCGCCATGCAGTCATAAATGTAATACAGATGAGAGGTTCAATAAACAGGGCCCGGAAACGCAACACCATCCCAGATGTTCATTGGTCATGTTACTTGGTTGGGGTCCTGGAGTGTTGCGTAGTCATTTCCAATCCAGGATTGATTCATTTTAATTTGAGTCAGACGGTCTGCATTTTCTGTAGAGAGGCGGATACGCCGATCTGTGACGATGCCTCCGGCAGCACTGAAACAGCGTTCCGACATAACGCTGGCTGCCGGGCAAGCCAGCACCTCTATTGCGTACATTGCCAGTTCGTGCCAGGTGTCTAGCTTCGATACCCAATAGTTGAAGGGTGCAGATGGATGGTTCGACACAGCTACGCCATCTGACATGTAGTCCTTGACCATCTTCTCCAGGCGATCGGTGTTGGAGGTGGATCTGCACGCTTGCTGTTCAGTGGGCTGCGGCTGCATGGGTGTCAGAAAATTTTCCCACTCCAAGGACACTGCCGATACCATTCCCTTTTGGGTACTAGCTGCGGCTTGCGTTGTTTGCTGCCCTCCTGGTCGTCCTGGGTTTGCGGAAGTCAGTCTGTCTGCGTACAACTGGCTAGAGGAGGGGGAGGATGTCAATCTCCTCTCTAAAGTCTCCACAAGGGCCTGCTGGTATTCTTCCATTTTGACCTGTCTGACTCTTTCTTCAAGCAGTTTTGGAACATTGTGTTTGTACCGTGGATCCAGAAGGGTATAAACCCAGTAATTGGTGTTGTCCAGAATGCGCACAATGCGTGGGTCACGTTCAATGCAGTCTAGCATGAATTGAGCCATGTGTGCCAGAGTCCTACCAGAATCCTCATCATCCTCTTGTGAGCGTTGTGATAGTTGTTGTGATGCATCATAGTCGTCACCTTCCTCCTGGTCTGCTTCTGCTGACCATTCGCGTTGAATTGTGGAAGTCCAACGTGCACCGCTCTGGCCCTCGTCAGTGGTGGCATGAAATTCCTGCTCCAACTCCAGCTGTTCCTCCTCCTCTTCTTCGTCATAGCTGCTGGGGCCAGCGTTCCCTGAGGCGGATGGCCTGATGTTGGTACCATCACGCTGATCGTTTTCTCCTTCAGATTCCCCCAGTTGCATCATGACAGCTGTTTCCTTGATTTTTAACATCGACCTCTTCAGTAAACACAGCAGTGGTATGGTAATGCTGACTGAAGAGTTGTCACTGCTCACAAGCAACGTGGATTGCTCAAAATTTTGGAGGACTTGGCAGAGGTCCAACATGTTGGCCCAATCGGATCCACAGAAGCTTGGCAGCTGGCCGGATGCGCCTCGGTACTGCGCCGTCATGTACTGGACCACTGCACTCTTCTGCTCGCAAAAGCGGGCTAGCATGTGCAGCGTAGAATTCCAGCGCGTAGGGACATCACACAGCAAGCGATGGTGGGGGAGATTGAAGCGCTCCTGCATCTTGGCGAGTGCCCCCGAAGCAGTACTGGAATTTCTACAATGTTTGGACACTCGACGCACCTTCAACAGCAGATCGGGCACGCCTGGGTATGTCCTCAGGAACCGCTGAACTACTAGGTTCATCACGTGCGCCAGGCAAGGGATGTGTGTCAGCTTAGCCAACCTTAAAGCGCGAATGAGATTACTCCCATTATCACACACAACCATGCCCGGTTTCAGGTCCAGCGGTGCCAGCCACAAATCCGTCTGTTCCTTTATTCCCCTCCAAATTTCCTCCCCTGTGTGCTGCTTATCCCCAAGGCAGATTAGCTTCAGCAACGCTTGCTGACGCATGCCAACAGCTGTGCTGCACTGCTTCCACGATCCTACTGCTGCTGGGTTAGCGTTTCCGGATGAGGTACAGCTTTGAGATGCGTTGGAGGAGAAGGAGTCAGAGAGGTAGGTGCTGCTGTTATCCAGTGGGAGGGACGGCGGTGCAGCTGTTTGTGGCGTGGGCAACACCCGTGCCGTAGCAGGTGAGGAATCGCTGCCAGGCTCCACAAGGTTCACCCAGTGCGCGGTAAGGGAGATGTATCGACCCTGGCCGAACGCACTCGTCCAGGTGTCAGTGGTGAGGTGAACCTTGCAGGCAACGGCATTCTTCAAGCTTCGGGTTATTTTGCTGACCACGTGCTCATGCAACTCAGGCACTGCAGAGCGTGCAAAGTGGTAGCGGCTGGGAACCACGTAACGTGGGATGGCCACTGACATCATGCCCTTGAAGCTGTTTGTCTCCACCAATCGATATGGCAGCATTTCGCAGGCCAGAAGCTTGGCTATGCTGGCTGTTACTGCCACGGCCCGGGGGTCATTTGCTGGCAATTTCCTCTTGCGCTCAAACATCTCCGACACAGGCAACTGAACCGTAGCGCTGCACACGGAAGGGCTGTTGGTTGTTGTGTTTGATGAACACTGGGAGACCTCAAGAGCACTACTCCGGAAAGTGACAGTGTCAGCGTCGTCTGATGTTTGTGAATGTTGTGAACCACGCAATGGCTGGGCTACTGCTGCTGCTGAGGCGGGTCTGGTGGTGAGTCTGGTGAACCCAAGGGAGGCAGTGTTGTTTCTGGTACCCTGTCCTGACGCGTTTGCCCAAAGAGTGGGATGTTTGGATAGCATGTGACGGCTCATGCTGGTGGTGGAGAGGTTGTTAATATTTTTCCCCCTGCTCAGGCGGGTCTTGCACACCTTGCAAATCGCCATGGTAACATCCTCAGTGCAGTCTTCAAAGAAAGCCCAGACTTTGGAGCACCTGCCTCCTTGCTGGCGATTTCTGTTTGCTCCTCTTTTGCCTCTCACTTGAACTTCCACGCTTGTGGTGCCTGAAATTGCGCGCCGCCTACCTTGTGGCACAAGGCGAACTCGTGCAGCAGTGTGTTCTTCAACAGACTCATCTGTGCTGCTGCTACGACGGCGATGTTCTCGTTCACAAACAAAATCTGGGTCTCTGTCCACATTGTCCATACCCTCCTCTTCCATCTCCTCAAACTCGTCATATGTCATTGTGGGCCACCGCCGTGGAGTAGAGCTCCCCACAACAACCTCTGCGCAGCACACTCCAACGTCGTCTTCCAGATCTTGTCGGCCGACCTCCTGCAATTGCAACCCCTCCTGCCCAAATTGCTCTGGGATTTGGGTTTCCGAGTCCTCTTCGGACTCGCCTTGTATTTCAGTGCGCGGTGCATTTCCCACAGTTAACGGTTGTGAATCCAGGCACAACATTTCTGGCTGTTCCTCCATTGACCTTTGAAAGGTGGAAGTTTGTTGGGCTGGGAATAGCTCCTGCGAATACCCCATTGTGTCCTGAGGTAATTCATCGGACTGGTTATCTGGCAGTTGTGTGCGTGGTGTCGCTGCCGGTTGTGTCAGCTTTGTGCCCACTGGCTCCTTGTAACTGGCTGAGGACTCGGACCTCGTGCGTGATGTGCTGGTGCTGCTTAACCCACTGCTGGACGCTTGAGAGGTCATCCAAGTAATTATCTGGTCCTGTTCTTTTGGATTTGTGAGGGTTGTTGTCCTGGACAACATGGGCGGTATTGAGTGGGTTTTCTTAGGTGCTCCCCTGTGGCCTGTACGTGAACCGTCAGGGGAAACACCTCTTCCCTTGCCCCTCCCTCTTTCACCGGATTTCTTCCTCATTTCACTTATCCTTACAGTACACGCTGACTGGCAGCAGTACAGTGGCAGTACAGAAATGCTATACAGTACCACTATTCCCAGCAGCGACACAGAGCACAATGCTATACAGTGACGGGTGAGCGGTGTACCACTATTCCCAGCAGCGACACAGAGCACAATGCTATACAGTGACGGGTGAGCGGTGTACCACTATTCCCAGCAGCGACACAGAGCACAATGCTATACAGTGGCGAACGAGCGGTGTACCACTATTCCCAGCAGACACAGAACAGTACACAGAATGCTATATAGTGTGGCTGAACGAGCGGTGTACCACTATTCCCAGCAGACACAGAACAGTACACAGAATGCTATATAGTGTGGCTGAACGAGCGGTGTACTACTGTTCCCAGCAGACACAGAACAGTACACAGAATGCTATATAGTGTGGCTGAACGAGCGGTGTACTACTGTTCCCAGCAGACACAGAACAGTACACAGAATGCTATATAGTGTGGCTGAACGAGCGGTGTACTACTGTTCCCAGCAGACACAGAACAGTACACAGAATGCTATATAGTGTGGCTGAACGAGCGGTGTACTACTGTTCCCAGCAGACACAGAACAGTACACAGAATGCTATATAGTGTGGCTGAACGAGCGGTGTACCACTGTTCCCAGCAGACACAGAACAGTACACAGAATGCTATATAGTGTGGCTGAACGAGCGGTGTACTACTGTTCCCAGCAGACACAGAACAGTACACAGAATGCTATATAGTGTGGCTGAACGAGCGGTGTACTACTGTTCCCAGCAGACACAGAACAGTACACAGAATGCTATATAGTGTGGCTGAACGAGCGGTGTACCACTATTCCCAGCAGACACAGAACAGTACACAGAATGCTATATAGTGTGGCTGAACGAGCGGTGTACTACTGTTCCCAGCAGACACAGAACAGTACACAGAATGCTATATAGTGTGGCTGAACGAGCGGTGTACTACTGTTCCCAGCAGACACAGAACAGTACACAGAATGCTATATAGTGTGGCTGAACGAGCGGTGTACTACTGTTCCCAGCAGACACAGAACAGTACACAGAATGCTATATAGTGTGGCTGAACGAGCGGTGTACTACTGTTCCCAGCAGACACAGAACAGTACACAGAATGCTATATAGTGTGGCTGAACGAGCGGTGTACCACTGTTCCCAGCAGACACAGAACAGTACACAGAATGCTATATAGTGTGGCTGAACGAGCGGTGTACTACTGTTCCCAGCAGACACAGAACAGTACACAGAATGCTATATAGTGTGGCTGAACGAGCGGTGTACTACTGTTCCCAGCAGACACAGAACAGTACACAGAATGCTATATAGTGTGGCTGAACGAGCGGTGTACCACTGTTCCCAGCAGACACAGAACAGTACACAGAATGCTATATAGTGTGGCTGAACGAGCGGTGTACCACTGTTCCCAGCAGACACAGAACAGTACACAGAATGCTATATAGTGTGGCTGAACGAGCGGTGTACTACTGTTCCCAGCAGTGACACACAATGACTGGGGGGGACCCTGGCTAGCGTGGCTGGAGCGCGAACTACCCTGCCTGCCTACCCAAAGCTAAACCCACAGACAAATGGCGGAGATATGACGTGGTTCGGGTATTTATTTACCCGAACCACGTGACAGTTCGGCCAATCAGAGCGCGTTCGGGTCCGAACCACGTGACCCGTTCGGCCAATCACAGCGCTAGCCGAACGTTCGGGGAACGTTCGGCCATGCGCTCTTAGTTCGGCCATATGGCCGAACGGTTTGGCCGAGCACCGTCAGGTGTTCGGCCGAACTCGAACATCACCCGAACAGGGTGATGTTCTGCAGAACCCGAACAGTGGCGAACACTGTTCGCCCAACACTAATAGACATGCGTAGTGATGGATATTCTAAAATTAACTTGTTCATTTGCAACAGTACACTTTTTTCTAGTAAATGTGAGGCTGAAAATCAGATCAAAACAGTATGATGCATGACAATACACATGTCCAATTGTCCATATGTGGACAGCTGCATGAGTACCTATTCATTTCTAGAAAGAAAACAAAAAGACACGCTGTCTTCATACTTAGTTACACTAAATTGATTGAAAATTATTTAATGTGAGATTTGAATGATCTAATAATAACATTTCAACTAAAAAAGAAAACAAATGTACTTGAGAACTAAGTACCTGTTAAGTATTTGGTTAAGATTTAGAAAAGAAAAATTGTATATGCACAAAAACACATAGGCCCATATGTAATTAACTTTTTCACGAGTTTTCTCGTAGGTGATATTTTCACACCTAATCATGCAATACATTTCAAACCACAAGTAAGCAAGAAAATACTCAAAATATTTTGATAGTACTTTTCCACCTAATGTTTGGTACTTTTTGAATTGCAAAGTGATGATAAAGGAGAAAAAGTTCATTGAATATGGGCCTTAATTTTGTCACCAATGAAGGGCAATGGCCCATATGCAATTCACTTTTTTCAGAAGTAGAAACGATTACCTGTGACTGACAATAGCAGAAGCCAATAGAAACAGCCCCTGTCTTCTGCAAGTCTGGATGATCGGATTTTGATAGGACCAACAGGCTTCTCAGATGGGTCTAGCTTTTCTACCCCCCAGGCAGCGAGCAGAGAGAGATCGTAACAAAACAGGTTTCCCCTGCCACCCTTTGGCAGTTTAACCTCTTAGGTTCCTGTTTGAAGATGCAGAGGAACTAGTGGGGAAATTACCTAAGCAGAGCAAGTTTAAAGTCTCCTGGAAGTTCTTCTAAGCTGTGACAATTAAATAAAATGTTGAGAAAGACTAATGGAGACTAATAGACAGATTTAGAGCAAGACAAAGGTACATTCTAAAGGGATGTCGGGATGCCTTTTACTATTGTAATGCTGTCTCTGCAAGGGGAAAAGCATGTAACAACATAGACAGACTCTTCTGCTGTTACAGACAATAGGCTTAGGTAAATAACCAAACTTCTACTGCACCTGTGAAAATATTGATGAATTAGCACACAAAAGTCTATCATTTTGTTGGTGCTTTTTCACCAACATTTGGACACTTTTTCAATTGTAAAGTGCTGAATAGTTATTTAAAAGAGAAGATAAAAAAACTGTGTAAATATCTGGGAATGCAGGGGATACGGGATTCAAAAAGATTATTTGTACATAAGACAAAATGAACAAAAGTTGTTTACAAAAGTTTACACTAGCTGAATGTGACTAGTGGAATTGTCAAGGAATTCAAAGACAAAAAGGAAACAAGGAGGCAGGCAAGTTCAAAACTAATAGGACCCGACCCCACACACCACAATTTGCTGTGCCCGCCTACAAAACAGAACGTTGTATGTGACACCATGAGAAGATAATCTATTGCCCAGGTCATTACTCTTTGCTGAAGTGCTGGTCAGTTTTATTTGTGTGGAGATTAATAAAGAGCTTTGTGCTTACTGATGGTCACTATGACAATGTTTAGTTACATGATTGGTTTGATTTTTGACAAGGTCTACTGCTATAACTGTTTGTTGATACAGACTAACTATGGGATAACTTAGAGTTTTGATGTATGATGTAAGAGGCCTGGGTTCACATAACAAACAGGACAAATTGTGGCTAGAAATGAAACATCTTCTCCCACAGGTTTTGTTGCTACAGGAGATGTATTTTAAAGTGGGCCACCCCTCATACTTATTATTTGTGTCAGTTTGACCGCTGGTTCCTAAGCTCCTTCCCAATTAGGAGCACTAGGGAAGTGGCTATCGCACTGAGTAAAGACTGTCCTTTAAAGATTTTGGACACCGTGGTGGACAAACTGGGCAGATACATAATGCAATTCACAGAGATTAAACATTCGGTAAATCAAGCAAAAGTGTTTGGTATTTACCTCCAGGTCTGACCAGTCGATAACTCACACTCCTCATGCGGTAAAATATTGACAAATGTAGCAGAGAGCCAATAGGGAGAACCACACAGCCCTGCTTCTCTCCTGATTTGATCCGACACCCTTGAGGATGGGACTTTACTCCAGGTAGAGCAGGGAAAGGAAACTATTTATATGTCTTTTCTGCATCCCATTATTTTACAATGGGTAAACACTGACTAAATGATTTTTAAATTGTAAAAAATAAACAATTTTATTAATTCTATTATTTCCACTACAGTTTCTCTTTTCGTGTTTTAAGACTTGTGGCATTTCTCTATCTGTCGGTTATAGATCAGGTAAGAGCTAAAAGACATTTTCCTGAAGAGTATATAATGCTTAGAGTAATATTTATGGAGGCAAATGAAATAAAGCGACTGTTTTGCAGGAATAAATACTGTAAGTCTGCTATGCTTCCCTGCTGGGGCCTGTGACATAAGCAGCCGTACCATTTACAGGGATCTCTGGTTACATCAAGCTACTGCGTACACCATCATGTTCTGGTACATGGTTTGAACATATCACAGACACCCTTGGGATCATAGACATCTCATTGTACTTCCACCTTCTTTGCATAGACCACAATGTTGTAATTCCTAAATTATACAGACTTCCTGTCTGTAACGTTAACTAAAGCATATGGTTTTTCAAAGCCTGGCGACGTTGCTTCGTTTGTTTCAAGATGCTAAGAATCAAATGCACAGTTTCACATTATAAATAGAATTTCTATGGCTTTGTAAATCAGAAAAAAACAGACTTCAAAAGGTTTGATAACCTAAAAGTAGTAGAATTAATTCATATTCAGAACGTAATATACTTTAATATTTACTTGACTCAATCTAAGGTAACAGACACTCAATTAATAGAAACATACTAGAAAAAAAAGTGAGCTGCAACCAACCAAACACCAAGGTATAGTTTGGTTTATGAGGATTACTAGCACTATCCTATACTACAAAACCCCTGTGTCGCTGCGTCCAGCGTTTGTCCCTGTTATTTGCTACTGCGCATGTGCGCAGTAACGGACATGGACAGCTGGACGGGACCAGGGAGCGAGGTGGGTGGGCGGGCGGTTGCGTGCGCGCGGCGGGTGCATGTGCGGCGGGTGCGGGTGGGCGCGCGCATGCGCACTGACTGGCGGTGGCGGCAGAAAAACAGACCTAGAGCCCGTTTTTAAATGGGCTTAGGTCCCCTAGTTCAATTAATATTTTATCTTGAGTTTTCTGCTAGGAGATATCTTCACACCTTGACAATAAAATGCCTTTTAAGCCACCAGGAAGAAAGAAAATACTTAAAACAATTTTGATATTACTTTTCACATATTTTTTGGTACTTTTTCAAGTGCTAGAATGTTAAAGATAAGATGAAAAATTATCTCTTATGCTGGATACACACCATGCGTTTCCGCGTCGAATGCGTCCGTCGATACGCGTCGATTCGATTATTTCCGAGCATTTCCGAATGCATTTCGATGATTTTTAGGTCGATTGCCATGTAAAGTATGGCAAATCGACCTAATGATCCATCGAAGCTAGAATTGGACATGTCGGAAATAATCGAATCGATGCGTATCGACGGACGCATCGAACGCGGAAACGCATGGTGTGTATCCAGCATTGGGAGAAAACGTTAATAGAATAACGGCCTGATTCTGATTGGACATTATGATTTACCATATAGTTGTGATGCAATTTTGTGTACGTTCAAGTACATTGCGTTGACCCCTGACGTCTCTTATATGCCTGAGGCTGAGCAATAGCAAAATGAAGTGTCTACAAAAGGAACAACTGAGACTTGAATAGCTCCACATCCAGTATTCAACTTATATGTACACAGCCCTCATCCATACAAAGGTAGGCGCTTCCAGATACTCATGACAGTGATGCCTGCATTTACTTCCGGCTTTAGTTGGCGTGCAGCCAAATAAACGTGTTTGATTTTGTAGCCAATACTTGCCTCCTGCTAGTGAGGTTATTGGACATGCTTTACGTGTGATGATCCGCTCAGCTGGCTGCACAGGCAGACAGCTGTTTGTCCATTCCTCTAGTCTGTGGGCTGCAGGTCTCTGGAACAGAGACCTGTCTTTCCATTGAAAGTTTCTGGTCTGTTCTCTTGCTGGGGAATTTGCATACATTCGTTATGCAAATCCCCTACCTGCCTTCTTTGATGACTGGCACTATAAGAGCTTTATGTTTCCCAGAAGGCTTTGCTGGTCATTTCCCTTCCATGGTCTGTTCCTGATGGACACTGCTGGAGTGTCAGCCATTGCTATCTAGTATAGTTAATTCCTGGGGGTTGCTTTAGGCTCCCCTTCTAGCCCAGTCAGGTTGTATTATCTGTATTGCCTGTTCTGTCTTGTCTTGCCTGTTGCCATTGTCCTGTCCCAAAGGTGGTCGACAGGAAATGGTTCTGATCTCTGTTCTTGGAGTATAGCTGGTGCAGCGGTTGCTACCAGCTATCGGTTCTGTTCTGTCTCCAGGGATCGCGCTAGCTACTTTTCGCTAGCGCTGGGGATCCTTCTGTTCTGTCTTCTGGGATCGCGCTAGCTACTTTTCGCTAGCGCTGGGGATCCTTCTGTTCTGCCTTCTGGGATCGTGCTAGCTACTTTTCGCTAGCGCTGGGGTTCCTTCTGTTCTGCTACTCTGTACCTGGATCGCGCTAGCCACTTTTCGCTAGTGCTGTGGATCCTATCTCTCGCTTGTCCCTGTTTTCGTGTGTCTGTCTTGTCCGCTACGCTTGCTGGAGGCTCGGTGAGGTAACCGTTAAGCAAGCGCTTGCGTCCTCTGTTTCATGTTTGTCTGTTAATGGTTAGTTAGGCGTGCTTGTCTCTATTGTGCTTATCACATGGAGATCGCGCATAACCGCGTGCACTGTTGCGAATGAGTGCAGTGTTCGCGGTTAGCTAGCGTTTGTTATTTTCCGTATCTCCTTATTGTATTATTTGCTGTGCCTTTGCTACCCTCGTATTCTATTCTGATCTGCCTTGTGTCACGTCTGGCGATCGCACCTCTCGCGATCGCGTTCCTATTTCATATCTGCTGTTTTGTGTGCGCGGTCGCGGGGTGGCGACTGGATTGCCGCACACACATACAACCTGTCCCTTTGCTCAATCTCATTCGCAATCGCCTCTCTTGCGATTGCGTTCTGCGCTTCATACAATTCCTGTCTGGCACTTGTGGAGGTACAGAGGATTGGTTCCTCTGCACTCCCCAGCGCCATCTGCCGACAGGAATTTCCCTCTACAGGTGCGTAGCACCTTTTGCTGGGTGCCTGCAAATATACGCTTGTGGAGGATTTCCGCCGTGTCAGCGCACGCGTTGTGCGCTGATCACGGAGAAAGTTCCACAATCGTTACAGAATGACCAGCCAAACCCAAAACCCCAGTGTAGACGGAATTTCCGATTTGTACGATTTTGTCGAATATGGCTCTTGTACTTTTAAGAGATTTAAAAAACTTGAACCTGAATCAGCAGACGAATTTTTGTCTGAGTGTACGAAACTGTTAGCGAACCCTGAATTCCAATGCACCCCAGTGTCTACCTGGGCCCCCCAAATGGTCTACATTCTGTTGGGGGGCGAAATGTCAATGTGGGGTTATGATGTGTTAGATCATACCACCCTGAGTCAAAGACCCCTGGAATTCTTGGCCTTTTTAATTCACAATTGGCTGAGATTACCTCAATTACCATACCCCTTAATGAGTTGTTGTCAGCAGCTCAGTCAGCTGTTCCATCTACTCTTTCATCCATAAAGCAGCCATCCAAAGCCTCTAAGTCTAAACGTAAAAGATCTAGGAAGGCTTCCCAGCGGAAAGATCCGTTGCCCATGGCAACCACAGATAGAGAGGTTATTTCTGTCAAGTCTGAAATGGGCAAAACCATGCAGTATGATAATGATGTTTATAATGCATCTGCTGATCAGTTTCCAGGTTTTTTGCCCCAATCCAAAGCTTATGTGGATCCTGCTATAGGTAGGATCGCACACTACATTAAAGCAGTTAAAAAATCTGTTCTTGTTCCTGAACTCCACCCCTATGGAGATTATCTGGATACTGGCCTGTTTGAACCCCCTATTTGCTTCCTGGGATGTTGGGGCCTTGCTGGAGGAATTCGATTTTGATTGGAAAGCCTTTTGCGATTTTTAAATCGCAAAAAGCGAAGATGTCTTGAATGCTTGTCTTGATTCTATGTACCTTCTGATTGATTCCGATGAATGTGACAAGGATGATGTGGATCTGGTGATCTATGTATGGCAAACGATTTTGGATGAGTTGCACACACACCAACCAATTGATTCCAATAAAGAGACATCGTTGTCGGATGATTGTTCCTGCCTTTCTGGGGTAAAGCATGAGAGTCTTGACTTTGTGCAATCTGAAATGAATGAGTATGCCGCTGTGGTTGATTCCTGTGCGAATCCAGAAGGATTCTCTCCTGACAGTGTGCAGTTTGAATCTGTGCGATCTGATGCCTGTTTCTCGGATGTTCCTGCAGATTGTGATCGGCATGAGTCTGCCGGTTTCCTCAAGGATGTGTGGGATCCTTTGTTATTTAGAAACAGATCTTTGAGATCTTCCATCTGTGACCCTGCTATGGGGAAAGTTTCTCGACTGTGCAACGTCAAAAGTAAAATTAATATGCCTAATAAAGTTTATCCTGTTGATGTCGCTATTTCTTCTGCAAATGATTCCCTGTCTCACCCTGTTCTCACCTGTAAGGGCCCGTTGCCTGGAGACAGTTGCTCCAGTGTTTCGGTCCTAGATGCTTTGCAGTCTGCTCCGCAGATCGCGGATGTTTGCGCTATGGAAGCATCAGTTTCACAACCTAAAGTGAATTTTGATTCGCAGGTTTTGCGTTCTGATTCCTCGGATTCGACATTGTTAGCCGAATCTAAGAGTGAGACAGCGCTTCAGTTTTGCGAATCTGATGCTGAACCTTCTTTGCCTTATTCAGAGACGCTTTCTCTGAGCCTGCCCTGTACCATGAATAACAAAACGATGTCCAATCACACTGACATTTGGGAGTCCCTTTCTTGCTTTGAAGAAAGTTCTGATTCTCCACCCTGTACTCTGGATGAGTCAATATTGCCTTGTACAATATCTCCTGCCCTGCCCCTAGAGGCTCGTCTAGGTATTGCTGCTATTTTTACCTGTCTTTCTGCAGTTTTGGAGTTGCAAGCTAGTTTGACTACTACGCAGAATTCTGGGTGCAGCGAGATTAAAGTTAGGGAGTCAGTGTGTGGTCCAGTGAATATTCCTGTACGTTCCACTCATGATGATGAAATTCAGTCTCAGTTTATGGTGGAACCTTCCCTGGGACATCTGCCCTGTTCTCAAAATAAAGTTCCAGTTTTGCCCTGTAACATGGATAGTTCAGAATCCTTCTTAGACAACTTGAAAAATGATGTTCCTGAGGTCTTGTTTGATGATCTGAAGGTCTCCGAGTTCCTCCCAAAGGGTGCAGAACTTGTAGGAGATGTCTCCTGCCCCCCAGGTCCTTCTGAGGTGTTGCCCACTTCAGTAGGCATTGCTGCCTTGCTGACTACTTTTGCAGCTTTTGTGGAGCTTCATTCATGTGTAGTCAATGATGATATTACAGTTACAGAAAATTCTGAATTTGAGTCCGAGTCTTCTTTTGAAAGGCTAGTACCTGTGACCTTTACTCGTGATGATTTTCTGCCCGGTACTGGTTTTGGTCTTGTCGTGTTGGACTCTGAGGTTGGCAGTTCCCCGACATGTCCTGAGGTTTCTCCTGTACTAGTGTACCCCGATGTGCTCTGTGACCCAGAAAGCCCAAGTGTGCCTCGGTTACCAGCGTACTCAGATGCTTCCTCAGTGGAGACATGTTCTGATATAGCCTGCCTGCTTGCATGCCCAGAAGTGGTCCCTGAAAGTCCTGATCTTGATGGGTGTCCTGCTAATTTTGAGTCTGGAATGATCATAGGTTCCATAGGGGTTCTTGGTGGTTCTCCATGTGAGCCTGGTGAGCGTTCTGGCTTCTTGGGATTTCTGCGGAGCTTCAAGGCGTTCTGGGAGATTCCGGGAAAGGTTTTGCTTGGTGCCCTGAATACGATCAGCAATGGCTTTGGTGTTGTAAGGGACACTTCGAACAGGTATTGCGGCAGGTTTGGTATTCTTGGACGCTCCTTGGAAGGTGGTGGGTATTGTCTAGAGGGTGTCGATGGCTTCTTCTCTGGTGTCCACAGTCCTGATGGGTGTTACGCTAATACTTGTAGTGCTGAAGGGCATGTTTCGGTGGCTTCTGCTTCCGATGAGGTCGGTTTCGGATGGACTGACTCTGGAATTGGGCCTTGTCGGGTTGTCCCGACCTTCATGAGTCTTCAGTTAGAGTTTTGTGATGATACCAGTTTTGACGGATGTCTGGAATCCATCCCTAGAGGGGGGGGGGTACTGTCTGTGATGATCCGCTCAGCTGGCTGCACAGGCAGACAGCTGTTTGTCCATTCCTCTAGTCTGTGGGCTGCAGGTCTCTGGAACAGAGACCTGTCTTTCCATTGAAAGTTTCTGGTCTGTTCTCTTGCTGGGGAATTTGCATACATTCGTTATGCAAATCCCCTACCTGCCTTCTTTGATGACTGGCACTATAAGAGCTTTATGTTTCCCAGAAGGCTTTGCTGGTCATTTCCCTTCCATGGTCTGTTCCTGATGGACACTGCTGGAGTGTCAGCCATTGCTATCTAGTATAGTTAATTCCTGGGGGTTGCTTTAGGCTCCCCTTCTAGCCCAGTCAGGTTGTATTATCTGTATTGCCTGTTCTGTCTTGTCTTGCCTGTTGCCATTGTCCTGTCCCAAAGGTGGTCGACAGGAAATGGTTCTGATCTCTGTTCTTGGAGTATAGCTGGT
This sequence comes from Hyperolius riggenbachi, assembly GCF_040937935.1. NCBI lineage: Eukaryota > Metazoa > Chordata > Amphibia > Anura > Hyperoliidae > Hyperolius > Hyperolius riggenbachi. The sequence goes on from NC_090649.1 coordinate 293,994,921, forward strand.
GCAGCGGTTGCTACCAGCTATCTCTTCTGTTCTGTCTCCTGGGATCGCGCTAGCTACTTTTCGCTAGCGCTGGGGATCCTTCTGTTCTGCCTTCTGGGATCGCGCTAGCTACTTTTCGCTAGCGCTGGGGTTCCTTCTGTTCTGCTACTCTGTACCTGGATCGCGCTAGCCACTTTCGCTAATGCTGTGGATCCTATCTCTCGCTTGTCCCTGTTTTCGTGTGTCTGTCTTGTCCGCTACGCTTGCTGGAGGCTCGGTGAGGTAACCGTTAAGCAAGCACTTGCGTCCTCTGTTTCATGTTTGTCTGTTAATGGTTAGTTACGCGTGCTTGTCTCTATTGTGCTTATCACATGGAGATCGCGCATAACCGCGTGCACTGTTGCGAATGAGTGCGGTGTTCGCGGTTAGCTAGCGTTTGTTATTTTCCGTATCTCCTTATTGTATTATTTGCTGTGCCTTTGCTACCCTCGTATTCTATTCTGATCTGCCTTGTGTCATGTCTGGCGATCGCACCTCCCGCGATCGCGTTCCTATTTCATATCTGCTGTTGTGTGTGCGCGGTCGCGGGGTGGCGACTGGATTGGCGCACACACATACAACCTGTCCCTTTGCTCAATCTCATTCGCAATCTCTTGCGATTGCATTCTGCGCTTCGTACAATTCCTGTCTGGCACTTGTGGAGGTACAGAGGATTGATTCCTCTGCACTCCCCAGCGCCATCTGCCGACAGGAATTTCCCTCTACAGGTGCGTAGCACCTTTTGCTGGGTGCCTGCAAATATACGCTTGTGGAGGATTTCCGCCGTGTCAGCGCACACGTTGTGCGCTGATCACGGAGAAAGTTCCACAATCGTTACATTACGATTTTTTGTGGATGTATATGAGTGCATACAGTGCTACCTTTGCACTTATCAAAGAGGCAGGTACATGCACCTTCCATTATCCAGCTTCATTTATTCTCAAGTGAAAACATGTGTGGCATCAAGAATACATCAGGCAAATATCACCTTGTCACGACGTGGTTGCCAGTGCGGGGATGGAAGTGGGTGTCGGGGCTGCAAATGGATCGGCGACAGCTTGGTCACGCTGCATTCTTGGAATGCAGCGTGATCAAGCGTCCTGTTGGACGCGAAAACGCGCCGATCCATTTGCAGCCCCGACACCCACTTCCATCCCCGCACTGGCAACCACGTCGTGACAAGGTGATATTTGCCTGATGTATTCTTGATGCCACACATGTTTTCACTTGAGAATAAATGAAGCTGGATAACGGTAGGTGCATGTACCTGCCTCTTTGTTGCAAGATTGTCACGCAAGTCTTTGTTACCACATTTCTATTACGGTGCACACGTTAGTAGCCAGTGTGAATTCCTGTGTGTAGGAGAATCTCAAGCGGGGAAGACCAGGCCTGACAGAATATCTACCCACAAATCCTCCATCCATTGTTCATTAGGAGTGCCACACTGATATTTTCTTCCTTTACAACTACCTTTGCACTTATACCATATTTGACTGCTGCTGCTGCCAAGATACATTTATTGCATTAATTCTGGGAGTGTCCAGGTTGAAAACTGTGTTGTGGGGAGGCCCCAACTGCGGCTTCACGACAACTGCCTGGAACCTCCTGCTGCTATAATTTTTATTATTATTTGCTATGTTACCATTGCTAGGTTCCATGGCCTACTCTGCTGCCACCAACTGATGATGCTGTGTGAGGATCCAACTCTTTTTGACCACTGTTCAGGTCTGCATTCTGCAGGCCTCTGGAAGAGAGACCTTTTGTCAGTTTTGCAGCTTGCTGCAGCTGAGGAATTTGCATACGTTGGTCATGCAAATTTCCTAGCCACATCCTCTGGAGGTTTGTACTATAAATACCATGTGATATCACAGACCTGGGCTGGTCATAAGGGTTTGTCCTGTGAAACACTCCTGGAGTGTCAGCCTTGCTTATTGTTTGAAGATTAGCCTAGAGTAATTCCTGGGACGGCACTAGGCAGGTTCCCTAGTGCAGTTAGGATTGCATATCTGTTTTGTTTGTCTGTTGCGATTGTCCTGTCCCAGCGGTGGTCGACAGGAAGTCGTTCTGATCTTTGTTCTTGGAGTATAGCTGGAGCAGCGGTTGCTACCAGCTATCTCATCTGATCTGTCTTGTCTGCTACGAACGCTTGCTGGAGGCTCGGTGAGGTAACCGTTAAGCAAGTGCTCACGTCCTCTGTTGCATGTTTGTCTGTCAGTGGTTAGTTAGGCGTGCTTGTCTCTGTTGTGCTTAACACGCGGAGACCGCGCAGAAAACGCGTTCGCTGTTGCGAATGAGTGCGGTGTTCGCGTTTAGTTAGCGTTTGTTATTTTCCTTATCTTCTCATTGTATTATTTGCTGTGCCTTTGCTACTCTCGTGCTCTGCCTTGCTGTAGCCTTGTGTCACCTCTGGCAATTGCCTCTCTCGCGATTGTGTTCCTACTTCATATCTGCTGTTGTGTATGCACTGTCGCGGGTTGGCCACTAGATTGGTGCACACACATACCCTCTGTCGCTTTGCTCTCTCTCTTTCAGGGCTATCTTGCCCTGCGTTTCTTCCCTTCGTACAATTCCTGTTTGGCGTCTGTGGCAGGGCAGAGGATCTATTCCTCTGCACTCCACAGCTCCACCTGCCGACAGGAATGTCCCTCTACAGGTGCATTGCACCTTTTGCTGGGTTCCCTCAAATTGTACGCTTGTGGAGGATTTCCGCAGTGTCAGCGCACGTCTTATGCGCTGATCACGGAGAGAATTCCACAATCGTTACAGTATGACCAGCCAAACCGAAATTCCCAGTGTAGAGGGAATTTCCGATTTGTACGATTTGGTCGAATATGGGTCCTGTGTCTTTAAGAGGTTTAAGATACTGGACTCTGAAACCAGAGATGAGTTCATATCAGAATGTTTCAGATTCTTGGCAAATCCTGAATTTCAGGGCACCAATATCTCCACTTGGAGTGGTCAGATTGCTTACAATTTTTTCCAAGGGGATCTGTTTGTGTGGGCTGATGAGTATGCCAGACACAAGAATCTGAGACATAATCCTCGCAGGTTTCTCGCTCATGTGTTTTCTCGTAAGCTTAGAATTCCCCTGCCAGGCTGTTTCTATGAGTTTTTTCCTGCTGTGCAAAATGCTGATCAGATTAGGTTATGCAACATTTCTCTGTCATTACCATATGTTAATGAGTTGCACACACACCAATCAATTGATTCCATTAAAGAGACATTGTTGTCAGATGATTGTTCCTGCCTTTCTGGGGTAAAGCATGTGAGTCTTGACATTGTGTGATCTGAAATGAATGGGTGTACCACTGTAGTTGATTCCTGTGCGAATCCTGAAAGATTCTCTCCTGCCTGTGTGCAGTTTGAATCTATGCGATCTAATGCCTGTTTCTCGGATGTTCCTGCAGATTGTGATCAGCATGAATGTGCCAGTTTTCTCAAGGATGTGTGGGACCCCTTGTCATTTAGAGACAGATCTTTAAGATCTTCCATCTGTGATCCTGCTATAGGGAAAATTCCTAAATTATGCAGCATCAAAAGTAAAATTAATATGTCTAATAAAGTTTTTCCTGATGTTGTCGCTATTTCTACTGCAAATGCGTCTTTGTCTCACCCTGTTCACACCTGTAAGGGCCAGTTGCCTGGTGACAGTTGCTCCAGTGTTTCTGTCCTGAACGCCTTACAGTCTGCCCCGCAGATCGCGGAGGTTTGCGCTATGGAAGCGTCAGTTTCACGACCTAAATTTTTGATTCGCAAGTTTTGCGTTCTGACTCCTCGGATTTGACATTGTTAGCCAAATCTAAGAGTGAGACAGCGCTTCGGTTTTGCGAATCTGATGCTGAAGCTTCTTTGCTTTGCCCAGAGAAGCTTTCTCTGAATCTGCCCTGTACCATGAATGAAAACATGATCTCCACTCGCACTGACATTTGTGAGTCCCTTTCTTGTTCTGAGGAAAATGCTGATTCTGCACCCTGTACTCTGGATGAGTTAATATGGCCTTGTTTAGAGTCTCCTGCAGTGTCCCTAGAGGCTCTGTAAATCTAAGTTTACCTCAGCGCAATATGGATAACAGTTACCCGTACAGTCAGGGTGGCTCACAGTACCTGTTCTTGTAATTCCCACCTCTGGAGATATACGGAGTGTAAGTATAAGGAGTCTGATGTCTTGCTGTAATCCCGACAAACCCAGATCAACTCTGTCTGACTGCAGAGTGATCGCGCCAGACGGATTTCCGGATTCCCTGGTCATATGATCCACGTGGTATCGCGCGGACTGCCCTCTCTGCGTTCCACCGGCATCAGCTGCGTCCCGTTGGTACTGAAAAAGATACGCAGACACAATAGTGCACATAGTCAGACAGAGTTGATCTGGGTTTGTCGGGATTACAGCAAGACATCAGACTCCTTATACTTACACTCCGTATATCTCCAGAGGTGGGAATTACAAGAACAGGTACTGTGAGCCACCCTGACTGTACGGGTAACTGTTATCCATATTGCGCTGAGGTAAACTTAGATTTACATTTCCATTTCATTGTGCTGTGAAGCCAGCCTACCTCCAGCAGCATTCTCTGTGTCGGCGCTGCTTATCTGTGACTGATTGTCCCTAGAGGCTCGTCTAGGTATTGCTACTATACTCACCTGTTTTTCTGCAGTTTTGGAGTTGCAAGCTAGTTTGACTGCTACGCAGAATTCTGAGTGCAGTGAGATTAAACTTAGGGAGTCAGTGTGTGTTCCAGTAAATATTTCTGTACATTCCGCTCATGATGATGAAATTCAGTCTCAGTTTATGGTGGAACCTTCCCTGGGACATCTGCCCTATCCACAAAATAAAGTTCCAGTTTTGCCCTGTAACATGGATAGTTCAGAATCCTTTTTAGAAAACTTGGAAAATGATGTTCCTGAGGTCTTGTCTGATGTCCTGGAGACCTCCGAGTTCCTCCCAAAGGGTGCAGAACTTGTAGGAGATGTCTCCTGCCCCCCAAGTCCTTCTGAGGTGTTGCCCACTTCAGTAGGCATTGCTGTTGTGCTGACTACCTTTGCAGCTCTGGTGGAGCTTCACTCATATGTAGTCAATAATGATATTATTGTCACAGAGATTTCTAGGTTTGAGTCCAAGCCTTCTTTTGAAAGTCCAGTGCTTGAGACCACGGCTCGTGATGATTCTCTGCCCGGTTCTGGTTTTGGTCTTGTCGTGACGGACTCTGAGGTCGGCAGTTCCTCGACGTGTTCTGAGGTTCCCCTTGGGCTAGTGTACCCAGATGGGTTCTGTGACCCAGAAAGCCCAAGTGTGTCTCGGTTGCCAGCCTGCTCAGATGCTTCCTCGGTGGAAACCTGTTCTGATGTTGCCTGCCTGCCTGCATGCCCAGAGGTGGTCCCTGAAGGCCCTGGTCTTGATGCTTGTCCTGATAATTCTGAATCCGGAATTGTCATTGGTTCCATAGGGATTCTTGATAGTTCTCCGTGTGAGCCTGGTGATCGTTCTGCCCTCCTGGGATCTCTGCGGAGCTTCAAAGTGTTCTGGGAGATCCTGGGAGAAATTTTCCTGGTACCTTGGATGAGATCAGCAGTGGGTGCTTTGTGGAAAGGGACACTTCGAATGGGTATTGTGGCAGGTTTGGTATTTTTGGACGGTCCCTGGAAGGTGGTGGGCATGGCTCGGTGGGTGTCGATGGCTTCTTCTCTGGCATTCACAGTCCTGATGGGTGTTACACTGAGACTTGTGGTACTGATGGGCATGTTTCGGTGGCTTCTCCTTCCGATGAGGTCGGTTTCGGGTGGGCTGACTCTGGAATTGGGCCTTGTCGGGCTGTCCTGACCTTCATGAGTCTTCAGTTAGAGTCTTTTGCAAATATCAGGTTAGAGGCTCGTCTGGAATCCAACCCTAGAGGGGGGGGGGGGGGGTACTGTGAGGATCCGCTCGGCTGCCTGCGCAAGCAGGCAGCTTTTTGACCACTGTTCAGGTCTGCATTCTGCAGGTCTCTGGAAGAGAGACCTTTTGTCAGTTTTGCAGCTTGCTGCTGCTGAGGAATTTGCATACGTTGGTCATGCAAATTCCTAGCCACATCCTCTGGAGGTTTGTACTATAAATACCATGTGATATCACAGACCTGGGCTGGTCATAGGGGTTTGTCCTGTGAAACACTCCTGGAGTGTCAGTTTTGCCCATTGTTTGAAGATTAGCCTAGAATAATTCCTGGGACTGCACTAGGCAGGTTCCCTAGTGCAGTTAGGATTGCATATCTGTTTTGTTTGTCTGTTGCGATTGTCCTGTCCCAGCGGTGGTCGACAGGAAGTCGTTCTGATCTTTGTTCTTGGAGTATAGCTGGAGCAGCGGTTGCTACCAGCTATCTCATCTGATCTGTCTTGTCTGCTACGAACGCTTGCTGGAGGCTCGGTGAGGTAACCGTTAAGCAAGCGCTCGCGTCCTCTGTTGCATGTTTGTCTGTCGGTGGTTAGTTAGGCATGCTTGTCTCTGTTGTGCTTAACATGCGGAGACCGCACAGAAAACGCGTTCGCTGTTGCGAATGAGTGCGGTGTTCGCGTTTAGTTAGCGTTTGTTATTTTCCTTATCTTCTCATTGTATTATTTGCTGTGCCTTTGCTACTCTCGTGCTCTGCCTTGCTGTAGCCTTGTGTCACCTCTGGCAATCGCCTCTCTCACGATTGCGTTCCTACTTCATATCTGCTGTTGTGTATGCACTGTCGCGGGTTGGCGACTAGATTGGTGCACACACATACCCTCTGTCACTTTGCTCTCTCTCTTTCAGGGCTATCTTGCCCTGCGTTTCTTCCCTTCGTACAATTCCTGTCTGGCGTCTGTGGCAGGGCAGAGGATCTGTTCCTCTGCACTCCACAGCTCCACCTGCCGACAGGAATGTCCCTCTACAGGTCCATTGCACCTTTTGCTGGGTTCCCTCAAATTATACGCTTGTGGAGGATTTCCGCAGTGATCACGGAGAGAATTCCACAATCGTTACATGCTGCTGCCAAGATAAATTTATTACATTCCTTCTGTGGGTGTCCGGGTGGAAAACTGCGTTGTCCAAGTTGTGGGGGGGGGGGGGGGGACGACTGCGGCTTCATGTTCATGACCACTTCCTGGAACCTCTGCTGTCAGAATTTGTTTTTGGTTATTGCTGTGGTCCCACCACCAGGTTCCACAGCCTATTAACCTCTTGAGGACTGCAGTGCTAAACCCCCCCTAGTGACCAGGCCATTTTTATTAAAATAGGCCACTGCAGCTTTAAGGCTAAGCTGCAGGGCCGCACAGCACAGCACACAAGTGATACCCCCCCCCCCCCCCCCCGTTTCTCCCCACCAACAGAGCTCTCTGTTGGTGGGGCCTGATCGCCCCCAGATTTTTTTTTTTTTTTTCCAAATATTTTTGTTACTGTTTTTTTTTATTAAAAACAATGTGTTTCTTTAAATCTATTCCCTCCCTCCCCACAGCCAGCCAATTATGGCGATCGGCTGTCATAGGCTTCTGCCTATGAGAGCAGATCACTCTCCAGTGTCCCAGGGGGACCGTGTCACACGGCTGTCCCCAGTACAGCGCTGCTGCCGATCGCATCGCTGTACATGCAAATAGATGGCGATGACGTCATCTAACAGTCTCCCTAGTGGCAATAGCCGCTCAGAGACTGAAGACCCAAGCAGGAGATGCGCGCACAGGCTGCGCGCCATCTCCTGCATTAGCTGATCCCAGGACTCGGCGTTAGGCGGTCCTGGGGCTGTCTTCGCGGCCACGCCCATCGGCGTGACGCGGTCGGGAAGAGGTTAAGCTGCCACCAATTTCTCCTCCTCATATTTTTTATAATTGCTGTGGTACCACCCCCACCAGGTTCCACAACATACTCTGCTAACAGTCAGCAATTTCTTCTGCTGCTCATGCCAATGTTACATGCCACAGAGAAGAGGAAGAAGAAGTGGAAAAAAAAGAAAGAAGTCATGTTCAAGAAACGAGTACGCTTATGCCAACTTACATGCCAAAGAGAAGAAGAAGAAGTGTTGTTCAAGAAATGACTGTGCTTATGCCAACTTACATGCCAAAGAGAAGAAGAAGAACAACAACAAATGTAAGGAGAGGAAGAGGAGGAAGAAGAGGAATTCAAGAAACTAGTGCGCTTATGCCAACTTACATGTCGAAGAAGAAAAACAAGAAGTGTTCAAGAAACAAGTGTACTTATGCAACATACATGCAAAAGAGAAGAAAAAGAAAAGGGAGTAGAAGAAGAGGGGGAATAAGATGATGAAGAATTCAGGAAATGAGTGTGCTTATCCCACATTACATGCAAAAGAGAAGAAGAAGAAGAGAAAGAAGAGGAAGAAAAAAGAGAAGAAGAAGACGTGTTCAAGAAATAAGTGTGTTTATGCCCATCTTACATGCCAAAGAGAAGAAGAGGAAGAAAAAAGAGGAAGAAGAAGCGGGGAAAAAAAGAAAAGGAAAAAGAAGGAAGGAGGATTTCTCTCACTGCTGCTGTCATCATTTTTGGTTATTATTATTTGATGTGGTACCACCACCATGTTCCACACCACCCTACTCTGCTGCAACTAATTCCTGCAGCTTTCATGCAGCTGCTCATGCCGACGTTACATGGCAGCCACAGAGAAGTAGAAGGAGGAGGATCAGGAGGTTGTTAGAGTAGGACTCACCTTATGGGGACACGTATTTTAACTAAACTAGATGGAAATCCGCTTCCATTCATAATTTGGATTGCGGTTGAATTGAAATTATGGAACATTTTGGCAAAATCATTTTAAGTCGAAATCGACCGTTAAGCGCACCACTATTCATGTGCACATTGTGGCTCCTACAAGGAGATGGACTAGTCCACAATCAGCTTTTTACTATTTACTTTCTATAATCACTTCAGAGCTAATCCTCATGATTCTGGTAAGCCTGCTTGCCATTCTTTGTAGTGGTGGAATATAGACCTGAAAATCTACTAGTGATTATGGAAGTTTACAGAAGATCTTTTTCTAGAGACTGAGCTTTGGCTGCTATTGTTTTTCTGTTTGTAGTGATGTGGTGCACAGATATACCATTTACAGCATTTTACTACCTACTGTAAGTGAAAGCAACATAAAAAAAAACAAGTACCGGTAATATGTAGCTCATTTTACTCTGGGAGACATGTCCAGTTTAGATGTATGCATTTGAAATTTCACTATTTTTACGTGAAAGTGGTCCTTCACACAAGCAGAGAAATTAAAATGTGCTGTTGCCATGGTTTTTAAATGTAGCCCATGGTTTCTAAAACGCATACATCTGCTACATTTAAAAAACATGGCAGGCTGCAGACTGAAAAGGAAAGGTCATTTACAATAATATGTAAATTATGTAGTAACTGGTTCAGTTATTTTATTTTAGTGAAAGTATAAGAACACTTGTGGGCGGCTAGGTGACACACGAGACTTGTAAGAATCTCAGAGAGACCAATTTTAAAGGACAATTAAACCGAGGTATATGGAGCTGGTATATTTATTTCTTTTTAAGTGATACCAGTTATCTGGCTTTCCTGCTGATTCTCTGTCTCTAATACTTTCAGACATAAGGTGGCTACACACGATACAATAAAATGATCTGATTTTACAGCAGTTTGATTAAAAAAAAACGATCACTTGTCCCATAAATATTTTTTTTTTAAATTGAATGGTGTACGGTAGATTGTCAATGTGTTATAGAGACCAAAACATTTTTTCCAGAGTTTTCAATCTTTTTTCATAAAATTGGGGAATAATTTAACATGTGTGTGGTTCATTGGTCAGACTTTTTAAATGTTATGTAAAGACAAAAGATGAGAGCCCCAATAGTGTATTACTGATGATGTAACTGGAGAAGATCAAAGTGAGGGTCGTGTTATACTCACAAGTGTGGGTTGCCAGGCCAGGCAACCACTATTAGCGCATGACGAAGCACCCATTTGCAGGGTGTGAAACAGCTGTCGACCACTTCGCATGCTGACCCCTCTCTCTCCTGCTGCACTGTTTGCTGTGGTTGCAACTTTTTTAAATTGGATACAATAAAGGTTTTTTTACTGGATGTGCCCAGCCGCTTATGTCTACACTGTTACTGGCTTGGAGGAACTGCTATTTTGGGCTTTGAGCACTCCGGAGTAATCCATTACAGGGACCTTGTGCACCTCTTTTCTTCAGATTCATGGGGGAAAATTAAACCTGTCCCCACTCAGGGTAGGAAGTCGCTCTCCGTGGATAGGAAAAAAGGGTGATCACACCCATCCACCAGGTGGATAATTGGACATTAACATGGGATACAGAGTCACCAATATAGGGCAAAATATATTAAAATGGGGGGCAATGGTGGACCTACCTCCCCACAGAAGATTCAACAGTAATGTGTCATAAAAATAGCATTTATTTTTACTTCAACAATTTTGCAATGCGCCTCGCAGGTCCAACGCCTGCTTCCTCAGGCAAAGTACAACAGGGAGCAACGGTACTGTTGACAAAGCGTATAGACAGAGGCGCTTTATACACTTTGTCAACAGTACAGTTGCTCCCTATTGTACTTTGCCTGATGAAGCAGGCGTTTGACTCACGAGGCGCGTTACAAAATTGTTTTTTATGACACATTACTGTTGAGTCTTCTGTGGGGAGGCAGGTCCACCATTGCCCCCCATTTTGTTCTGTTTTAATATACTGTATTTTGCCCTATATTGGCGCCTATGTATCCCATGTTAATAAATGTTACAATTAATCAGAAAACTTGATTGTAATTCTTGAATTGAAAATACATTTTTAAAAATTGTACATTGTGTGGCCACCTTTAGACCCCGAACAAGCAAATACAAATCAGCTGTTTCTGATATTATTGTCAGATCTGACAAGATTTGCTGCATGCTTGTTTTGGGTGTGATTTAGACTCTACTGCAGCCAAATACCCTAAGCACAGCAGGGCTACCAGGCAACTGGTATTATCTAAAATAAATTAAATAGGACAGCCTCCATATTACTCTCACTTCAGTTATCCTTTAAATTCTCATATGTGACAAACTCTTTCATATGACGTTGCACAATAATGTTTCATGTTACATTTTGTTTTAAATATTTTGTTCTCAAAATTACTTCAATAAAAAGAAATTGTTTAACACTTTAAGTATGTCACATATGTATATCATGATTTAATACAATGACTACTAAATACCACACTTCTTGTCAGCAAGTAGCACTGCTCAGGATCTTAGCTCTGTGGATAATAACTTTTGTACAGTGGTAATGCTAAATTATCACATTACTGAGAGATTTAATACGGGCTATATGGAAATTGTCTTCATTACCAGCCAGATTTAGAAAGAGTAATGAAGTAGTTAAGAGTTTTCATAGAGACTGAAAGAAAGAAAAACAGGCTAAGAACAGGAGGACCAGAAAATGAGGCTGCTGCTGTTGTTTTCATTGTGTGCGCTCTAATCAGGGAGAGTAAGAACAATAATGCATGTAATGCTGATTTTGGAACATGTCCATGCAGCTTTTCCCAGGCTAGGCAGCCTTGGGAACCACTGATAGTGTGGCACACCAGGGGCATAGCCTCAATCACCAGGCATAGGGCAGGGCAGCCTTTTCTGTGGGTAAAATATGTGAGAGATGACAAGAATCCTCTCAGCATGTGAAGAGCAAAGAAGCCAAACACACTCTAAATATCAAGTTATAAGCCATAGTAGAGACACATCACTGAGATCACAGCACAAGTGTCTGTTATTCCATGTCATTTTCTCAGGAGACAGCTTGTTATGATGTCATTTCTTGGGGACTTGAACATCAGCATTCACTGCATGTGTGACTGTTAAATAAAACAGCCTAGCTCTTTCCCTTATATGCACTGATTACTTTACTGTATATGTGCAGATATATAATGAAAGAAGTCATCTGAGCATGAAATTATTAAAATAATACTGACATTTATGGACTTGTTTTTCCCCACTATGTATGCTTTAAAAGTTGATTCTATTGATAACATGTAACTATGTATTGAGGAAACACACTATGATGTTGCTAATTAGTGTAGCTGAATAATACTGAAATATATTCTTCAGTTTGCTTTATAGGTACATTCCTGAATCTGTGCATTTAAATCAGGTGTGTCCAATGCCATTCCTTGATAGCAGCATCAATGCTGGTACCTTGCTATGGACAGAACCAGTTTACTTAGTGGACAACACCTCACACCTTCCTTCACCCATCTGTTAATTAAAGAGGAACTGTAAGAAGATTTTTTTTACAAAACAGAGGAAAAGCGAGTGTGTTATGAGGGGAATAAGACATGACCATGGGAAAGAAAATAAATCCTCTTACCCTATCAGTGTTGAGTAGAAAAAGTGCCTCAAGCAGCATGGGAGAAATCATATTTACTACTGGCCTAGAGGGTTTTTTTTTAATTCCCTTAGTTCAAGACACACCCATTTTTTCCTTATATAGATACCCAAGTTTATCCAGATTTCTTAGGGTTCTGTTTCACACTAAAATCAGGGCAAAATCACTGCTATTTTGCCCAATTCTGTTTGCAATTCTTGTTCAGGGAGCAATTCTTGTTCCCTGAATGAGAATTGCAGACACAATCGCAGAACATTTTTGCCACAATTTTCAGTATGAAACAGACTTCTTTTCACACTGTGTTATTTTCTGCTATTTCTCTGCTCTCTACCAGGCTGCTACGTCAGTGCTGTGCCTGATCCTGTGCTGCTGCTGCTGCCATTTCTCTGCTCTCCACTAGATTGCTATGCCAATGCTGTGTCTGATCCTCCTATGTCTACAGTATTATATTATGCTACTGATATTAAAGGGTCAATATCTTTGCACTCATAGCTCCTATATATTACAATTTTTTAGAATAGAGAGGGGACCCCCCGAATTACATCTGTGCCAAATTGCTACCCCACTGGTTCACTGGCTGGGGTCAGTACCTATTCAGTATGGAGTTTAAGGCAAGACTCCATAACACTGTGGGGTGGCCTCCTGAGCACGTCCCAGTGACTGCAGCTCTCGAGCGCTTTGAGTCTGACAGGAGAAAAGCGCTATATAAATGTTCAGATTATTATTATTATTATTATTATTATTATTATACGATAGCTTTGAACCAGTAAGCTAGCAATTTGGAACCAGCAGGGTCGTGGGACTCTAATTTGGCAATTGGCACAAGTTCAGTGTGGTCCCCTCCCTAACCTCAAAATTTGGATTGTTGGTCCTGGAGCTATGAGTGCTGAGATATCAAACCTTAAATAGCAGCATATGCAAATCAGGAATGAGCTGCATGTGATGTCATTACCCACAAGGCTGTGCATCAGAAGGCCACATTTTAATTAGGCCTACAGAATTGGAGGGGTTTTGCCTTTCCAGCTGGATTTCCATTGGTTGCAGGACATTATCCCCTATAAGAACTGGGTTTTCCCTGACAAACCTGCCATCAGCTTTACACTGGTGGTGAGTTAATTTCCACCCTATTGTTCCTCTGTAAAGCTATACTAAAATTGTGTAAGCAACCGATACCTCTGGCACTGTAGGTGGACTCCTCTGATTTTATAATCATAATAGATAAGTTACCTGCAAAGCAGATGTAAAGCCAAATAAAGAAACTAGAAATAAAGTGCCCACTAATGGTGCAATCTTGGTTGTGCAATCTTACCAAATCTCTGTAGTAGAAAAATAAACGGAGTTAATATACTTTCAACAGATACTTTAGGTAGTCTCTCATATCACATCCCTCATATTACATAGAAATGGTAAGATTCATTTGTGGGCCTTTTTACATACAACATTGTAATTGGATATGTTTGGCTTTTCAGGAGTCATTGACTAAAGCAAGAGTGCACTGGGGAATCTAAAGCTAGCCATATATAAATTGATTTAATTTTGGACAACTTTCAGTCCAATCCACATGTTGAGTAAAAATTCAATGACAGTTGATCAAAAATAAGTCATCCACTGTATCACACTAGAGGCCCGCATTAGGTCAAGTACCAGCAGGTTACCTGAAATGCGGGCCGGGTTCGGGTACCCGTTTTTATTTTAATTGGGTTGCGGGTCGGGTGCAGGTAGTGGGTTGGGTGCGGGTACCAGATTCACCAGAAAGCAAGTTGAAGGTCAAGTGCAGGTAGCGGGGCTGCGGGTGCAGGGCTTAAAAATTAGACCCACATGGGGCATCAGGTCGGGTACCCGCGTGTTACCTGAAATGTGGGTCGGGTTCGAGTACCCGTTTTGGATTTAATAGGGTTGTGGGTAGCTGGTCTGCGGGTACCAGATTAACCAGAAAGTGGGTTGCGGGTAGGGTGCAGCAAGTGGGGCTGCGGGTGTGGGAGGGGTGCGGGTCTGAAAAATTAGACCCGTGCAGGCCTCTAATGCAAACAATTCTATAGTGAAGAAAATGTCAATAGTGGACAAGTACAGTGATGGAAGCCTTATGCACCCACCATGTTCCTGAATTTGATCAAACAAGAATGGATCAAAAGGTCTTAAAACACCATTAAATGTGATAAACACATTTTTTGACATGACCGGCAAAGATTCTTTTTATTCTAAACTCTATATAGATCACTTTTTACTGGAATTCAAAGATACAGAAATAATAAAGCAATTAGTAGGATGATATGAAATGTTCAATTGGACTAATCAATAATTGTCTTGTGTATGTCTGCAGAAAGATTATTGAAGCAGTGCTTGTGCTATTGAAGGCATGCGCTGTACTCATAGCAAGAACTTATTTTTAGGAAATCAGGGCCCATGTTCAATTAGCTTTTCTCCAGTAGCAGGAAAAAAAGGCGCCGACGGCTAGTGGACAAGAAGAGCGCCACCATTCAATTATCGTTAATACGGTGAAAATAAGCAGAAAAAAGAATAAATATGGTTAACAACATTAAAACATTAAAGGTCTTGAAGTATGTTATCGTTTTAGAAGCTTGCAACGTTATAGTTTTTGTCATATTATTTTATTTGTATGTACATATTTTAGGTTATCTACGATAATATCGTTTCTTTGTGTAAAAGGGTGTTTCTGCAGGGGGAGTGGTTAGGGATAGGCCCCACCAGGGGTGGTTAGGATTAGGCACCACCCGGGGGGGCGGTTAGGGTTAGGCAACACTGGGGGGGTGATTAGGATTAGGCACCACCCAGGGGGGCGGTTAGAGTTAGGCTCCACCGAGGGGGGGGGGGGATTAGAGTTAGGCATCACCAGGGGAGTGGTTAATTTTAGGCACCATAAGGGAAGGGTTCTGTGTGAGAGTAGGGTTGGGTTAAGCTGTATTGTTAAAAATTATGTAACGATTTTTAACGTTAATATAGTTTCATTATCAACTCCCGTCTGTTTTAAAGCGGTTTTTATCATTAACCAATTTCGTTAACAATGTTTATCGTTATTTGGATTTTGTTATCCAGCCAGGCCATTTTTTCCTGGTGCCCTTTTTTCATGCACGCTTTTCTCATTAGTTTTCTCCTAAGAGATCATTTTTATTCAAATCTACAAAATAACTTTCAGGGCTTAACAACGGAAAAATTACTAAAAAGTGGCAAACATTTTTTTTAGAACTTATTTTAAGTATTTTATATTGTTTTGCTTGCCAGGGGCTCAAAGAGTAAAATATGTCTCCTGTGAGAAAACTTAGGAGAAAAGGTAATTGCATAGGACCTACTAAGTTACTAATCACTCAGAAACCCCTACTATGTTCTATTACGGCCAGGTAAGGGGTATGAACATTTGCTACCTAATACAGAGGGTCAATGAGATTCAAATAATTCTGTGTTAATACAAATGTTATGCTAATTATATAAAAAATTTATGCTGCTTAAAAAAAAATCAAATACTACAGGAACTGCATTGTTTTCAAGCTGCAAAAATGTGAATAAAATTACCATCAATGTGCATCAAATTAAAATTATGTGCATCCCAACAACCATCCATAAAGGTACGTACACACGTCCTGATTTTCCGACCAAGTTGTCATTTGAACAACGAAGTTGGACGTGTGTACGCGCAGTTGAGCCGGTTTGCCCAATCCGCTTGGTGGATGAGTTGGACCAAATGTCGTTCAAACGACTGTCATCTAATAAGTCAAAGTGAGTTTGACAAGAGTTGGACAAGGAGTCAGACGACATGTAAATTAGTTTGTGGCCACTTTTTTTGAATGTGTGTAAGTTACTTTTAAACGACCTGTTGTTTTCCTGACAAGTCATTCCATCGACTGATCCAAACGACAATCAGGCGTAAAGTTGGACGTGTATACGTACCTTATGAACTAATAGGAGATCATTTCTAAAGATCACAACCCAGCTTTGCTGGATGACTTATGTTCTCCAGTTTTAGTAATCAACTACTGTACATAGTTCTCTAGAGGTGCTCAAAATGTGCCAGTTCTGTATGAATTTCTGACTTTATTTTCTTTATTTGACTCTAGTTCTGCAGTTACAATGTAAGTACCAAGACAACTGAATTTGTGTACCTGTTAATACAATTAAAACTCATATATTTGGTCAGGTAATAATTATTTTATTTAGTGCTGTACAATAAATGTATCAGGGGTGGGGATTACATAGGAAGATTAAGGCCTGGTAAACACTTTCAATTATGATTGGCTAATCACTGACCAATTTTATCACCTCCATGTAGTATGAGGGTCAACGGATATTAAATACTATGAGCAGATTGTGTAGATAAACTACTACTCCATGGAGGTGGTAAAATTGGTCAGTCATTGGACAATCATAATTGAAAGTGTTTACCAGACTTTAGGGCCCAGCCCTGTCACACTCCTATTCTAAAAAGGATCATCCTGTATGAAAATCCTTTTTAAAGAGACTCTGAAGTCTCATTAAAATCATGTTTTTATATTAAAAATCTCTTTAACATGATAGCCATGGGGGTCCGCACATATGGCAAAACTGGGCATCTGCCCGAGCCTGACCGCCCGCTGCCCCCCCCCCCCCCCCTCGGCCGCGTGCCCGTGCAGCCAGCAGGAGGGAACAGCGCAGAGAAGAGAGAGAGCTATGGGCACAGTGGGGAAGGGCGGACGTCCCCCCCCCCTTCCCTCACCTTAGGAGGCTCTCTCTCCCTCGCTGTCCCCTCCGGAATGAAGTGTGCACTGTGCAGCGGCTGGCAGCGGGCGGAACTTACCTCCTCTCGCTCCTGCGCCGGAAGTTCTGGTGCTGCACTCTGGTCTGGATCAGGCCAGAGTAGCGGCTAATCCATCCGGCGCGTGCGACGAGAGGAGGTAAGTTCCGCCCGCTGCCAGCCGCTGCACACTTCATTCCGGACTCCGGAGGGGACAGCGAGAGAGGGAGGGAGAGCCCCCTAAGGTGAGTGCCCATAGCTCTCCCTCTTCTCTCCGCTGCTCCCCTCCTCCTGCACGCAGACATGGCCACTTTTTCTGGGGACATATCCCCCTGGCTACATATACTGGGACATATACCCCTGCCTACATATACTGGGACATATACCCCTGCCTACATATACTGGGACATATACACCTGCCTACATATACTGGGACATATACACCTGCCTACATATACTGGGACATATACCCCTGCCTACATATACTGGGACATATACACCTGCCTACATATACTGGGACATATACACCTGCCTACATATACTGGGACATATACACCTGCCTACATATACTGGGACATATACCCCTGCCTACATATACTGGGACATATACCCCTGCCTACATATACTGGGACATATACCCCTGGCTACATATACTGGGACATATACCCCTGCCTACATATACTGGGACATATACCCCTGCCTACATATACTGGGACATATACCCCTGGCTACATATACTGGGACATATACCCCTGCCTACATATACTGGGACATATACATCTGCCTACATATACTGGGACATATACCCCTGGCTACATATACTGGGACATATACCCCTGCCTACATATACTGGGACATATACCCCTGCCTACATATACTGGGACATATCCCCCTGGCTACATATACTGGGACATATACCCCTGCCTACATATACTGGGACATATACACCTGCCTACATATACTGGGACATATACCCCTGCCTACATATACTGGGACATATACCCCTGCCTACATATACTGGGACATATACCCCTGGCTACTTTTTCTGGGGACATATACCCCTGCCTACATATACTGGGACATATCCCCCTGGCTACATATACTGGGACATATACCCCCTGCCTACATATACTGGGACATATACCCCCTGCCTACATATACTGGGACATATACCCCTTGCCTACATATACTAGGACATATCCCCCTGGCTACATATACTGGGACATATACCCCTGCCTACATATACTGGGACATATACCCCTGCCTACATATACTGGGACATATACCCCTGGCTACTTTTTCTGGGGACATATACCCCTGCCTACATATACTGGGACATATCCCCCTGCCTACATATACTGGGACATATACCCCCTGCCTACATATACTGGGACATATCCCCCTGGCTACATATACTGGGACATATACCCCTGCCTACATATACTGGGACATATACCCCTGCCTACATATACTGGGACATATACACCTGCCTACATATACTGGGACATATACCCCTGCCTACATATACTGGGGACATATACCCCTGCCAACATTTACTGGGGACATATACCCCTGCCTACATATACTGGGCACATATACCCCTGCCTACATATACTGGGCACATATACCCCTGCCTTCATATACTGGGCACATATACCCCTGGCTACCTGTTCTGGGGACATCTCTACCCCTGGCTACCAGTTCTGGGGACATCTATACCACTGGCCACCTATTCTGGGGACACCTATAGACCTGGGGCTACCTATTTTTGGGGAACCACTGCTGTCAGATTGAGTGTATTTTGGGGAACTGCTGCCAGGTGAGAGGTGTCTACATATTAAGGGGGCATTCTGCCTATTTATGTGAAAAGCTGTCTATTTATGTGCCTCATGACTGCTGAATTTGTCTTGTGCGGGCCTCATGGTTACTGACTTTGTCTTGTTGGGGGCCTCATGATTGCTGAATTTGTCTTGTTGGGGGCCTCATGATTGCTGAATTTGTCTTGTTGGGGGCCTCATGATTGCTGAGTTGGTCATGTTGGGGGCCTCATGATTGCTGAATTTGTCTTGATGGGGGGGGGGCCTCATGATTGCTGAATTTGTCTTGTTGGGGGTCACATGATTGCTAACTGCGAGACTATGGAAAAAGCTGAATCATCATCATGACAATAGCATTAAACCTACTTTTTCCGCTTTTTAAAACAGAAAATGAAACTGGGAGGTTCTAAAAAAAATGAATAATTTTTTTCAGGAGTACGATGGATGAAATTGTTTATCTTCACAGTTTATTTTCAACTTAATTTTCCATAATGTTCATGTATGAGTTAAAACGTTTGTATTTAGTTTAAATTGCTGTTGGCACTTTGTGATAGTAAAGTGACTTTGCAGTTTGGACACTCGACCTCCAAAAGGTTCGCCACCACTGTCCTAATCTAATGTCCCACCATTGCTTAGTTCATGCAAACTTGTCTCCACCCACGACCACACCCACATTCTGGTTCATGACCACACCCATTTTTCATGACGTATCTAGCGCGCCGCACCACACCAGCCCGGCTTTGCCGCCCCGCTTTTTGCTCCCCACTTTTTGCCCCCCCCTGGAAAATTTTCTGCGGACGCCCATGATGATAGCCCTAACTAAAACGCTGCATCCCCGCGGCTGAACTCTAACTAAATCCCCCCAAACTCCCCGGGGCACACTGCAGGGAGCGCTTCCATGAGAGGCAGAGCTTTCGGCTGCAGCTCTGCCTCTACACGCGTCCATCAGCGCGGATCGCCGCCTCTCCCCGCCCCTCTCAGTTTTCTTTCACTGAGAGGGGCGGGGAGAGGCGGAGATACGCGCGGATTGACGCGCATGGAGGCAGAGCTGCAGCCGAAAGCTCTGCCTCCCGAGGAAGCAAAATCCATGACCAAGAAAGTCGTGGATTTTGTAGGGTGGGGGGGATAGGGTTAGAGGGGATTTCGTTAGAGTTCAGCCACGGAGGTGCAGCGTTTTAGTTAGGGCAATCATGTTAAAGAGATTTTTCATATAAAAACATGATTTTTATGAGACTTCAGCGTCTCTTTAAAGGGAAGGTTCACGCAGACTATAAAAAACAAACTGCACTTACCTAGGGCTTCTTCCAGCTCCTGGCAGTCAATCGGTGCCCTCGCCGCAGCTCCTCTCCCTCCCGGCGTCCAGCGGTGAAGAAGCCGACCTCGCCAGGTCGGCTTCCAGGTCGGCTTCTGTGCGCTTCACGGCGGGGGGTCACGTGGTGTAGGGACGTCATCGGGTCTCTACTGCACCTGCGCAGTCTCTACTGCGGGTCTCTACTGCCCCTGCGCAGTAGAGACCAGATGACGTCACTTACACCACGTGACCCGCGCCGTGGAGCGCACATGAAGCCGACCTGGAAGCCGACCTGGCGAGGTCGGCTTCTTCACTGCTGGACGCCGGGAGGGAGAGGAGCTGCAGCGAGGGCACCGATCGACTGCCAGGAGCTGGAAGAGGCCCCAGGTAAGTGCAGTTTGATTTTTATAGTCTGCGCGGATCTTCCCTTTAAAGGGAACCAGAGAGGAACACTGGTTAAAAATAGAAAAAGGCTTTTATACATACCTGGGGCTTCTTCCAGCCCCATAAGCCTGGATCGCTCCCACGCCGCCATCCTCAGCTTCCTGGAACCGCTGGTACCGGGCCCGTCACTTCTGGCGGACGCGGCCAATTGTCCGCATCACAGGGGCTCCCTCCATACCCGTACGCATGCGGCTGCGCAGTAGGCAGCCTCATGCGTACTTGTATAGAGGGAGCGCCGTGTGATGCGGAGAATCGGCCGCGTCCGCCGGCCGACTGGCCGACTCGTGGCAATGACGGGACCCGGTACCGGCGGATTCAGGCAGCAGAGGACGGCGGCGTGGGAGCGATCCGTGCGTATGGGGCTGGAGGAAGCCCCAGGTATGTATAAAAGCTTTTTTAAATCATCTCTGGTTCTCTTTAAGCCAATGTAAGCTCTATCAGGAAATCTCCCTAACATTATTTAGTTTTTAGTGGGTAAGGACTCTATTATGGAAATTAAAGAACTGCAGCTAAATCCGCTAATGTAGCTTTGGTGGAGAAGGGCAGTTTGGACACTCAGCATGTGTAAAGTTACGCATTTTAAACTGTTTTGTTGATTCTCTTTGAATTCTCTCCATCAATCATCGATGGATTCTTTGGATGGCTAATCAACAGCTCTAAGTAAGCAATAAGGACTATGATGCACTAAATTGCACCAAACTGATGCACCAAACTTTTTACATTAGTTTTCACTCTTTTTGTCACCTTATCAATCCAATACCATGGCAAAGCAAAACAAGAAAAATCAGTACTCAAAGAAATTATTATGAACTAAACAATTTTTTGTTAGTACTTTTTGAGCTATAGTTTTTTATTTAGTTGTTCTTGCTGGGTGTTGTGTAGAAAAGGGAGAAAATGTGAGAAAATTGTAAATTATATAAGTCTGTTGTTTCAAAAACAAAATACCATAAAAGGGAAATGTATTGATTTATCTTGATATTAAAGGGATACTGTAGGGGGGGTCGGGGGAAAATGAGCTGAACTTACCCGGGGCTTCTAATGGTCCCCCGCAGACATCCTGTGTTGGCGCAGCCACTCCCCAATGCTCCGGCCCCGCCTCCGGTTCACTTCTGGAATTTCTGACTTTAAAGTCAGAAAACCACTGCGCCTGCGTTGCCATGTCCTCGCTCCCGCTGATGTCACCAGGAGTGTACTGCGCAGACACAGACCATACTGGGCCTGCGCTGTGCGCTCTTGATGACATCAGCGGGATCGAGGTCACGGCAAAGCAGGTGCAGTGGTTTTCTGACTTTAAAGTCAGAAATTCCAGAAGTGAATTGGAGGCGGGGCCGGAGCATCGGTGAGCGGCTGCGCGGGCACAGGATGTCTGCGGGGGACCATTAGAAGCCCCGGGTAAGTTCAGCTCATTTTCCCCCGACCCCCCTACAGTATCCCTTTAAGGCTCGGTAAACACTGCAATGTGTGAAAGCTGGACAGCTACAGATCCTCTGGAAAAGGACAGATGTGATGTCGTATGTTTAACATAGGATCTGTTAATATCATCTTTTTGTGCTGTCCATTTAGCAAAGCAGACAAAAAATGTCCATTTTGCATTGTAGTGTGAGCCAAGCCTAATGCATTTATTCATTTATATTCAAACAGCAGCGGTGAATCAGTACTTAACCAATCACAAAAGAAAGTGTCATGGGTACTTTCTAATAACTTGTGTTAATTTTGGTCACTTTATGCAACAGGTCAAAAAGCTGTAGAAAAATGAGCACTGTGGTCAGAATTTTAAATGCTAAGATCTCCTTAGCTTTTCAAGACTTGAATAGTGTGCTGTTAAACAAGGTACCATATCATTACAGCATCAGTCTGAGCCTTTTACTTTGTAGCATTACAAGCTCAAGTGTCTGCAGCAGTCAAAATGTTGTTAGGTCAAAGATTTTCTTTAGTGTTGCCTGTGTCGCTGCTTCCTCCCATGACTATCACACGGTGATTGAGTTACACAAAGCGGACGGAAGCCCTGGGAAATGGAAGATCCCACAGGCAGCAGGCTAAGGATGCTGCAGCATTCAGCACCACAGCGTGATCGGCAGGGTGAAAAGGCCTCTGAGTGTTGGAATCCAATACATATTTTCACAGCTGTGTCAGGCTGCAGCTCCCTTGTAAATGGATACTGAGAAAGCCTCTTCCTACTGTACGACAGGCAGCTGCTTTGTAAATAAACAGTTGACGGGGCTTTATGAACCAATGACACAACCATAACATCATTTCAGAAGAAGCAAAGATGAGATACTACTTGCTCGGCTGAGAGGTAATTCTAATTATTCATGCTTGTAATGAGGTCAGCTGTTAAAAATCTCAACACGCTACCAGAGAGGCTACATAAGACTTTCTTCAGGACCTCTGACACTTGCTGGAGATGTGGGGAGACATCTGATTCATTAATTCCTGTCCTTTAGGACTGTCCTAGGATTACCCCTTTCTGGAAGAAAGGAGCTGCTGCTCTAGCATAATTCTTCAATACTGATCTCTTGTTAAACCACACAATGCCCATCCAGGCTTCCTAATTGCACTCCTTTTGTATTAAATTAATAAATTAGACGCCCATGTATTTCTTGCTGCATAAGGCTTATTTCACAATGGTCTTCTCAACTCCTACTTCCCATACTAGCTTACCCAATAGCACTCTACACATTTGTTCAATGGAGGAAATTATATTAAGGCTGAGGCAGGTTTCACACTGCGGATTGGCAGTAGCATTGCGGCCCAGGGTCCACACCGCACCACCAAAAACAGGCCTTCAGGGATTACCACGTTAGTACGGCCAAACAGGAAGTGACACTCACTTCCTGTGGCCAATGCGATCACGTGGGCGGAAGCCTATTGCTAACATTTGCCGCAAAACTTGCAGCGGGAATTAAAATAAACACGTGTCGCCATCGACTTACATGTAGACATGCGCTGGTGCCTGAGAACAGGTTTTGGAAGTATAACCACACACGATGTACAGTATTTATTCCAAATATTAACAGATTTTGTTGCCAACTACTTGAAGATTCCAAGCCAAACCCCAACTAATGGTGCTTCTAGAACAATACTCATACAGTCCCCATTTCCTGTCCTGAGTACAAGTATAATGCATTGGAGCACCATTAACCAAATTGGCATTACTTCCATCCATTTAGAATACAGCTTTGAGATTTATTTCTGTCATTAATCATTTCACTAATGATGCAGTTCTTTCCTGTGACTGCTTCTGATGCAATTTCATAGTACAATCTCCAAACAGCTGGTCCTTAACTAGGAAGCTCTGCACATGGTTATTGTCCTACCAGTGGTTATCTTCTGTTCTATCTGAAATCTCTGTACTACATAAAGTTTTGCCCAACTTAAATCGTTTCAGAGTTCCTATTACATATTGTGACACATAGGTGTAGTGTGTAAAGTGGTGAGTCTCAGATTTGCTACCAATTCACAGTAAACTGATTCATCACATGTTAAAAATCCCCTTTAGCTGTTTAACTGAAGACCCAAGCAAGGAGTTTAAAGAGGAGCTGTTAGGTATAGGGTCTCAGAGAAAATAAACACATATATCAGTAGCTAAAGATTGGCTGTACTTACATTACATATGCATTTCACTGTCCACGTTTGTACTTCACAGAATTTTTATATAGTATATGCAGAGAATGATGCTCCTGACAGCTCATGGCAGGTTCCATGTTTTTCTGTCTTCTATGAAGCCAATTGTGTCATCATGTCCTGCCTGCTTCCTGATCACAGAAAAGCTCGTACTGAATAACACAGTGTGCAGTGAATATTAATTAGCCATGTGGCTAGGAACAATAGCTGACTCCTGCAGTGTACTCTGCCCGGAGATTTATCAGTGCTACGCGCTGGACTGATTACAAGCTGCTGTAACGTCTCATTAGCAGCCGAGGGGAGGGCCCCAGAATGCTTTGCAGTATAGTATGCGGCTTGCGTCCTCTTGGGTCTAACAGCTTTGCTGATAAGCACACATCAAAGGTAAGAGAGATTTTTATCTTCACTAATGCCTTTTTGGCTTCCTTCTAAACTGTTTAACACAGGAGAATAGAGGTTTAAATTAGCTTCTGCAGCCTGACAGTTACTCTTTAATGTATCAGGGCTTTTGTGTGTTGTGTTTCAATGACCCTCTGCTCATAATAAAGTTAGACATGAGCAATAGTGTGGCTAATTGGTTAGACCTCATTGGTTAGCCTGTAATCCAGTCCCTGATTTTAATCCTGGCCAGGACACCATCTGCATGGAGTCTTCATCATGTTCCTCCTGTGGTTGTGTGAGTTTCTTCCAGGTACACTGGTTTCATTTCCAGACCACACTAATAGTTTAGGTGGCTGCCCTTTAAAACATTGGGAATGGGCTGAGGTAGGAACCTTAGATGGTAAACCCACCGAGCCTCAGTGAGGGCTCGTTCACACTAAGGGTGTTTTTGCCCTTTTTTCAAGCACAGGTGATTTTCAAAATCGCCCTAAAAACGCTTGTGCCAAGATTCCCTATGAGAGAGTTCACAGCTGAGCGGTTCGTTTGCGATCCGCTCAGCAAAGCGGTGCCTGTACCATTTTTGAGGCGATTTTGCCTCAATGGGAGGTATAGGAAAAACACTCACAAAATCGCTTTGCGCAGCGATTGCGTGAGCATTTTTAAGGATAAATACATTGTATTTATTCTTTTCCGGGTCAAAGAGTTCACTTCCTGACTTGCGTCAGGGAGTGAATTACAAAACCGGTCTGGAAAAGTGCTTAGTAAAGCGCTTTTACCAGAAACGCAGCACGCAGTGGAGCGTCGGGAGGGGGGAAAGAGTGCACAAAAACGCAAAACGCTTTAGGTGTGAATGAGGCCTCAGTGGATGTAAAAGTGTTCATTGTCCTTTGTATAGCACTGTTAAAAATGTATGAGCACTACATAAGTCTATAATAATAATAATAATGCAAAAAAAGGAAATTACTGTCTTTTATGAAGTAGCCTTGTAATTCCAATACTGTATATGGATCACATTCCCATGTGTCTTGTTTTCTTGTGCATTAATACAAAGGGTTCCAGACCTCTTGGGAATTATTTTGGGAACTATGAGATACACCGTAGGTGCTTACCACACCTAATCAATGCATCATCAATATTGGGTATACCAAAAGGAAATAACAACCTTCTTCAAAAATGCTAATTTCTACATGTATTCAAAATGTTTAATGCAGGTGGCACCAGTGTGTCCCGGAGCAGCATTACCTATACAGTGTGCCTCCCATTAACATGCAATGGGCACATCATATAATTCATATTTACCCCATCTTAATAACAGGTGACAGCCATTTCAATGAAGCATAAGGAGATGTTCAGGGCAGAAATAAGGATTGTCAGTGCAATGCAGGATTGTATAAATACTTGAAATATATAAAGAAGATTTGATACAGATGTGTAGAGGTACACTTTAAAAAGCAAACTCAACAGATCAACATTAAGCAGTATAACTACAAACCATGGGACAATAAACAGAGCTTTGATGGGGCCCCACATTCTGTGTTAACCTTCCATCTTGACCCCACAGTCATGGGTTTCATCCACCAGGGATTAATCATAATATATTATTCATAATGTGCAGCCACCTTTTCCCCCATAACATGTGCAGCCACGTTTTACACCATTACTCTGTGCAGCCATTCATTTACTCCTCCTGTAAAGGCCACCTTTCCCGAATCCCATCCAGCTCTCTACGCTCTGGCTCACACAGCTCAAGGATGGAAGCTAGGCAAGGGAATGGGGTGGGTGGTGAGGGGTTATAGCCAGACTGGCCAGGAAATGAGGGGAGAGGACAGTCAGCACACTTGCAGTGTAGTTCATTGGGTGACTCAGGGATTTGCTGGATTTGCAGGTTCATTGGAGGGATCGGTGGAGAGTTTAGGATGCCAGAAGTTCTTCTTCTATAGGCTCCCAAGATATAAACCCAGCCCAAATAATGCAGTACTGATTTTGTTTCTCTGAGGAGATGTAAGAACACTGTGCCTAATATTTAAAAACACTTTTACTCCACAACAGTTTGTACATGGTCTTTGCACACTGCCAGCTTCCAAATGCCTTTCCTTGCTCCCTGAAACTCTAAGGCCCCGTTCACACTTGCGTTTTTGGAAAAAACGGACCGGATGTCCGGACCGGATCCGGACCGGACCGGACCCGTACGGTTCCTATCCAGATCCGGTCCGGATCTGGTCCGTTTGCATACGTTTTTCATCAGGTATGATTACGGCTGCGATCCGGATCCATTTTTTTAAAGAGATAACACACTATATAAATTCCTGGGGTCTGGGAGGTCAGCAGAAGCGCAGGGGTCATTGTTGGAGAGAGCTTGACGTGTGCAGACCATCCTTGGGTACAGAGACTGCAGTTTGGACCATGGATCCAGTGGTTTTGTACACTTTTTGGTGTTCAGCTATTACTATGTGGGGAGAAGGCGTGCTCCTCGCAGGAGATGGTGGGTGCATCCTCTACTAGCCAGGAGGCAGAGGAAGGGAGAGTTCCAGACCCTCTACCGGGACCTGAGACGACACCCAGAGAAGTTCTACAGTTATACTCGGATGTCCATACCCTTGTAAGTATCCAGACCTAAACACACCATCCTAAACACCCCACAACACCTCACCCCTGTATACCTAGCTAAACAACCCATCCTCACCCCCACACCCCTGTATACCTAGCTAAACACACCACCCCCACCCTCCACAAAACACACAAATCCCTAAACACACCTCCCCCATCCTCCACCCAACACCTTGTCCCACAGCAAACTTTACAGCTTCTTCCTTTCCATTTCCTGTCAGGTTTGATACCCTCTTGGAGATGGTGAAGGATGACCTACGGAAGAAGGATACCACGTTCAGGAGAGCAGTCACACCACGAGAACAACTACTGATCACGCTGAGGTATGTAAAAACAATTAAAAAACAAACAAAAAGAAAACTTTCCAACATGGAAACATTCTTCCAACATGGAAGACAAAATATAAATAACATTTCTATGATATAGCCGGATCACTTGAAGGACAATAGTAGTGTATAGAAAGACTCCCTTGGGCATGGCCTTCAAATCCTGGGATACAGGAAAGTCAACATGACATGGAAAGGCCTAGGTGTACTTTGAACCATGCCATGTCATGTTGTAAAAGGTTTCCTGCCTCACAGAATCAGAAGGTCATGTCCAAGGGAGTGGGGTTGTGCATAGGACAGGTCTTGGTCCATTGGGGCCTGCAAAAGAACAAAAAGTGATATATTGGCCCATAGGCCTACAAGTGCTAATAGTGCAATATGGCCACCAAGGCCAACAAGTAAAATGTGCAATATTTTTCAAAAGACATGCAAAGCCCTGTCAGGTCTCCTTCATCCAAGGTTCCAAGGGTCATGTGCAAGGGTGAGGAACAACAACAAGAGAGTGAGGAACAAGAACAACAAACGGCAGAGGTGCAGGACATAGCTTGTACAGAGGTGCAGGGCATAGCTGCCCTAAAGGCACTCTTGTGACCCAGGTATAGTGTCTTTTGGAGACACCAGGCCCTAAATGTAAGTACTTTAAAAACCATACCACTTGCACGCGGTCCTCTGAAATTTGGATGAAGGAGACAGGGCAGGAAAAGGCTTGGCTCTTCCAAGACCTGTCCAGGGCTCCTTCGTCCAAGGTGCCAAGGGTCACTTGCAAGGGTGAGGAACAACAACAAAAGAGTGAGGAACAAGAACCACCAACGGCAGAGGTGCAGGACATAGCTTGTGCAGAGGTGCAGGGCATAGCTGCCCTAAAGGCACTCTTGTGACCCAGGTATAGTGTCTTTCGGGGACACCAGGCCCTAAATGTAAGTACTTTAAAAACCTAACCACTTGCACGCGGTCCTCTGAACCTTGGATGAAGGAGACAGGGCAGGAAAAGGCTTGGCTCTTCCAAGACCTGTCCAGGGCTCCTTCATCCAAGGATCCAAGGGTCACTTGCAAGGGTGAGGAACAACAGCAACAGGAACAAGAACCACCAACGGCAGAGGTGCAGGACATAGCTTGTGCAGAGGTGCACGGCATAGCTGCCCAAGGTGTCTTTCGGGGACACCAGGCCCTAAGTTTAAAGGACTTTAAAAACCTAAGTACTTGGACATGGTCATCGGAACCCCTCTGAACCTTGGTTGAATGAGGCGGGGCAGGGAAAAGGTTTGGCTAAGGCCCTGTGCTGGTCTCCTTCCTCCAAAGTTCAGAGGGATTCAGAGGACCATGTCCAGGAACAAGAGGAAATTTGGCCAAATGTTAGGGGTCTGCAGCACTTGTTGGGAACATGGGAGGTGCTGCCTGGAACTCAGGACTGTCTTGGGTGCTGGTCGTGGAGGTGCTGGACCCTGACAGCAGCGGTGTGTATTGACTGCCTCTGTAGCCAGTGTACGACTGGGATGAAGATTGCCAGGGGGGCACCAATGCAGGTTGAGAATGTCTAAATGTTGGCGGTAGGATCAATGGCATCTCCATGTGTTGTTTTATAGCATCAAGCAAACTTGAATGGCGTGCCATCATGTTGTTGCTTGGCACCTTTTCTAAGAATGGTAGGAGAGACATGACTGTGTGGAATGCCGGGCGTGCCTGCAGTTTCAAGAGTTCACTACTTTGCTGATGCATCTTCTGCATCATCTGCTGCAGCTGTGCCACCGCTTGGTGATGTTCCGCACGCAGCTGGTCAAACTGTGCCCTGTGCACCTCGTGCATCAATTTGATTTCTTCCCGGTAGTGTCCATGCACAGATTGTAGCTCACTTTGAAGTGAATCGATGTGTCTCTTATACTGTTCGATTAAATGTCCCCTGTCCCCATCCTGCAGCTGCATGGTGATTAGTGCCTCGTGGCTCTGTAGAATGCCGAGAAGTCCTGAGACAGCACCAGACATCTCAGCTTCGGTCTCCCTTCTGGTTGGAGGGTGGACAGGGGCCACTCGACGCCTCACTGGAGGGGTAGCTTCATCACCCCGGCCTCTGCCTTGCGTAGGGGTTGCCCTGCGTGGCGGTTGTGCCCGAATGTCCTCTGCCGTTTGTTGTTTATCTTGGGTCATAGGAGCTTGAGGAGCTTCAGCACTAGGAGCTTGGGCACTAGCTCCTGCCACCTCATCTTCGGTGTCTTCCCCCAACTCCAGGTCAATCGGGTCAATGTCTTCCACAAAAGGTAATGACGGCCTCCTCCTTCTTCTCTCTGGGACAAATGTGGCATCCCTCATCTCATCATCACAGTCCTCCTCGCTGGTGTACAGTGCCTGTACACCAGCGAGGAGGACTGTGATGATGAGATGAGGGATTCCTCTTGCTCCCCAAAATTGTCTTGAGTCCTGTCGATGATAAAAACGATATATTGGTTTGCCAACCAACATCACATACATTGTGGCCTAAATTCACAGAGCTTTATCATACATTTATCAAACACTTTATCAAACGACATGAGGAAAATTAGCAAACGTTTGAGAAAGTGTTCGATAAATGTTTGATAAAGCCCTTTGAGTTGAGGCCTGTTTTGTCAATACATGATCAAAGTCATGGTAGTTGTCTGTCAACATCATATTTATACAATGCCTTCTCAGTTCATGGTCACAATAGTGGTACTTACTCTCTCGGTTCCACGCTTGAATTTAGGAACGTCAACTGTTGGGCGAATTGATAATCTTTGCGTTTGGAGGCCCCACTGCCACTTCTTTCTGTCACAGCTTTGCGATGCAGAAACTTTACGTAGGCGTCCCGCATACTGCGCCAGCGTGTCTTGTACTTTTCACCTGCAAAGCCATAAAAAATAGATTTTCATTATTTCTCTTGTAGGTACATCGCAACTGGACAAACGTATGCATCGCTACATGTTACATTTCGCATTGGGAAGAGCACGGTGGCAGGCATCGTCGTGAGGACCTCGAGGATCATTTGGTGAAGACTGAGGGCCACGTATATGCCAGTGCCAGGCACCCAGAAATGGGAAGAGATCACCGAGCGCTTCTGGACCCAGTGCAAGTTTCCAAATTGTGTTGGCGCGCTGGACGGCAAAAACATCCGGATTCAGAAACCTGTGGGGAGTGGCAGCCATTATTTTAACTATAAAAAATACTTTAGCATTGTGCTAATGCCAGTGGCCGATGCGGACTATAACTTTGTCTATGTGGATGTGGGGTCGTACGGAAGTTCCAATGACTCTGGAATCTTCCAGCGTACGGCCCTTTGCCAGCGGATGGAGCAAGGCAGACTGCATCTCCCTGGTGACAGACCCTGGCCTGGGACAAGGGCACCGGCCTACCCCTATGTGTTTGTGGGGGACGAGGCCTTCACCTTGTCCAGCCATGTGATGCGGCCGTACCCAGACAGAGGCCTTAATGCCAGGCAGCTTCACTTCAACGCTCGGTTGAGCCGAGCTCGCAGAATGGTGGAATGCACATTTGGGATCCTGGTGTCAAAGTGGAGGGTGTTCCACACGCCAATGCTGTTGAAGCCGGCCAACGCAGTCGACGTGGTGAAGGCAGCGCGCATCCTCCACAACTTTGTGCGCCAGGAGGAAAAGGACACTCCGGAACCCCCAAATGTACTTCCACTACTGCCATTGAGGAGGTATGCCACCAGGCCAAGGGCAGTGTCCCTCCACAAAAGGGACCTACTGAAAAACTATTTTCATACCCCGCCAGGACGACCCTGAATACTGTTTTGTTTTTACCGTAGTTCGTTAGTTTTTACCATTTGTTACTTTTTTACAGTTCTACTTTCATATTTTTACATTTTTTTAAATGTGCAATAAAAATGTGGTTTACAATTTTCATTGGTCCATCTGGATGTTGTTTGCGCTCAGAGCATGCGTGTCTAGGCCACAGGACTGCACTTGCGGCCCAGACACACATGCTACAAGGGTGTGGCAGGGCAACAGGTGGGTAGGCCATGGCACAGGTGGGTAGGCCACGGCCCAGGTGGTTGGGACACAAGTGGGTAGGACACAGGTGGGTAGGCCACGGCACAGGTGGGTGGGACACAAGTGGGTAGGACACAGGTGGGTAGGCCACGGCACAGGTGGGTAGGCCACGGCACAGGTGGGTGGGACACAAGTGGGTAGGACACAGGTGGGTAGGCCACGGCACAGGTGGGTAGGCCACGGCACAGGTGGGTGAGACACAAGTGGGTAGGACACAGGTGGGTAGGCCACGGCACAGGTGGGTAGGCCACGTGACAGGTGGGTGGGACACGGCACAGGTGGGATACAGGTGGCAGGGCAACAGGTGGGTGGGCAACACGTGGGTGGGTCACACATCAATAGCAAAAGTGGAATACATCACAATCAAACAAAACACATATGAAAAGCCACAAGCCCCCCAAAACAACACTTGTAGTCAACATACCCTCTGCCACTTGCTGTCTGCGGTTCAGGTGTTCGAACCCCTCCACATATAACTTGGCTATATCCTGCCACAGCTTTCTGCATAGCCTCACGTTGCTGTGGTCTTTGTCCCCCTTGTCCCACAGGGCAGGTATCTGCTGCACCTGTAGAATCAGGTCCTCCGCTGTGTAGGGCCTCACCTCCACGTCCGACATACTGCCAAACAGCTCCAGCACAAAGTCACTGCTGCTCCACTCCAGAAATGCTGGGCCCATGTGTCCCCATCCAAAATGGCTGCTATTACCATAAAAACGCATAGGAAGTTGGGTAGAACGTCCTGTTTTTATAGCCAGTGTGTTCTGTGCTTTCCGTTTCCCATTGGTTTCTATTGCCAGATGGTGCAGTCAGGCTTCAGTCCGGGTGCGTCGGCCGGATGATCCGGACCTAAAAAATAGAGCATGTTGGAAAAGTGTCCGGATCCGGTCCGGCTCCGGTCCGTACGGAACGTACGCGTGTGTACGGCCGCATAAACTTTGCATTGCTATGCCGAATGTCTGTTCCGTTTCTACAGTATACGGTCCTGATCCAGCCCGGCGAATCCGGACAGCGAACGCTAATGTGAACTGGGCCTAAGACTAGGTTCACAGTGGGTGTTGTGTTTCCTGTAAAAGCAGTGATGCAGCAGAGCATAAAAGTGGCACCACACAATATCCATGTATTGCACTGGATATAGTGAAGCATTCAGTCAACAGAAAGTATTCTTCAGTATCTGGGCTGGTGCACACCAGAGCAGTTCTGGAGTGTTTGTTTTAAATGCTTGCAGGGGGGAAACCACTTGGCTAATGAAAGTGAATGGGATGGTGCACACCAGATCGGCTCGTTTTTTCCACAAACGCAAACTCGGGGGCTGCAGCATTTTTTAGATTTCTGAGGCTTTTCTGCCTCAATGTTAAAGTATAGGAAAGTGGAAAGCCGCCCTGAAAAACGCTAGATCAGAGCGGTTTTCCAGGCGTTTTTGTTACAGAAGCTGTTCAGTAACAGCTGTACTGTAATAATATTTGTAATCTGCTAAATAAAAACGCTAGGCATGTTTAGAAAACATCTTTAAACATGCCTAGAATCGCTCTGAAATCTGCGTTTTGCGGATCTGCTAGAGATTTTTGGTGTGCACTGGGCCTTACTAGGGCCCTTTTCCACTAGCGGCATTTGCGATGCTGCATCGCAAAATCGCAAACCGCTAGTGATTTTGAAATCGCTATGGTTTGCTTTTTAACATAGGAATCGCGGTAGGTAATTTCCACTACCGCGATTCGTTTTTGACTCAAACGCGATCGCACCGGGGAGTGATCTTTGCCACGATTTTGCTATGCAGTGCATTGCATAGCAAAATCGTGAGCGCAATCGCCGGGAAGTTTCCTGCACTTGTGATTCAGCAATCGCTAGCGTTTAGCGTGAACGCTAGCGATTGCTAGTGGAAAAGGGCCCTTACTGTTATTGTGCATGTTTGCAGTAACGCACTGTAGGACGTGTGTTGGGATGCCATACACCATAAGACCACACCAGCTGCACTGTGAGTGTCACATTGTTTTTTAATTGCAGTGAAACTTTCTGCATTTCCATATCACTGTTATGCCGCACTGCAATGCTTCACTGTGAACCTAGCCTTACTTTATTCCCATCACCACCATCAAAACACACACGCCCATCTGTGATCTGTACTCAGGTCTGGTCATTGCATTTTGTTAGATAAATTAACCACTTGAGGACCGTGGGCTTTACCCCCCTTAAGGACCAGGCACTTTTTTTCCATTCAGACCACTGCAGCTTTCACGGTTTATTGCTCGCTCATACAACCTACCACCTAAATGAATTTTGGCTCCTTTTCTTGTCACTAATAAAGCTTTCTTTTGGTGCTATTTGATTGCTGCTGCGATTTTTACTTTTTATTATATTCATCAAAAAAGACATGAATTTTGGCAAAAAAATGATTTTTTTAACTTTCTGTGCTGACATTTTTCAAATAAAGTAAAATTTCTTTATACATGCAGCGCGAAAAATGTGGACAAACATGTTTTTGATTAAAAAAAAAACATTCAGCCTATATTTATTGGTTTGGGTAAAAGTTATAGCGTTTACAAACTATGGTGCAAAAAGTGAATTTTCCCATTTTCCAGCATCTCTGCCTTTTCTGACCACTTGACATGTTTCATGAGGGGCTAGAATTCCAGGATAGTATAAATACCCCCCAAATGACCCCATTTTGGAAAGAAGACATCCCAAAGTATTCACTGAGAGGCATAGTGAGTTCATAGAAGATATTATTTTTTGTCACAAGTAAGCGGAAAATGACACTTTGTGACAAAAAAAAAAAAGTTTCCATTTCTTCTAACTTGCGACAAAAAAAAATGAAATCTGCCACGGACTCACTATGCTCCTCTCTGAATACCTTTAAGTGTCTACTTTCCAAAATGGGGTCATTTGTGGGGTGTGTTTACTGTCCTGACATTTGGGGGGGTGCTAAATTATATGCACCCCTGTAAAGCCTAAAGGTGCTCATTGGACTTTGGGCCCCTTAGCGCAGTTAGACTGCAAAAAAGGGCCACACATGTGGTACCGCCGTACTCAAGAGAAGTAGTATAATGTGTTTTGGGGTGTATTTTTACACATACCCATGCTGGGTGGGAGAAATATCTCTATAAATGACAATTGTTTGATTTTTTTTTTACACACAATTGTCCATTTACAGAGAGATTTCTCCCACTCAGCATGGGTATGTGTAAAAATACACCCCAAAACACATTATACTACTTCTCCTGAGTACGGTGATACCACATGTGTGGCACTTTTTTGACCCTAACTGCGCTAAAGGGTCCAAAGTCCAATGAGTACCTTTAGGATTTCACAGGTAATTTTTGTTTCAAGACTACTCCTCACGGTTTAGGGCCCCTAAAATGCCAGGGCAGTATAGGAACCCCACTAATGACCCCATTTTAGAAAGAAGACACCCCAAGGTATTCTGTTAGGAGTATGGTGAGTTCATAGAAGATTTTATTTTTTTGTCACAAGTTAGCGGAAATTGATTTTAATTGTTTTTTTTTCACAAAGTGTCATTTTCCGCTAACTTGTGACAAAAAATAAAATCTTCTATGAACTCACCATACTCCTAACGGAATACCTTTGGGTGTCTTCTTTCTAGAATGGGGTCATTGTGGGGTTCCTATACTGCCCTGGCATTTTAGGGGCCCTAAACTGTGAGGAGTAGTCTTGAAACCAAATGTCGCAAAATGACCTGTGAAATCCTAAAGGTACTCATTGGACTTTGGGCCCCTTAGCGTACTTAGGGTGTAAAAAAGTGCCACACATGTGGTACCGCCGTACTCAGGAGAAGTAGTATAATGTGTTTTGGGGTGTATTTTTACACATACCCATGCTGGGTGGGAGAAATATCTCTGTAAGCCTAGGTGCGCTAAGGGGCCCAACGTCCTATTCACAGGTCATTTTGAGGCATTTGTTTTCTAGACTACTCCTCACGGTTTAGGGCCCCTAAAATGCCAGGGCAGTATAGGAACCCCACAAGTGACCCCATTTTAGAAAGAAGACACCCCAAGGTTTTCCGTTAGGTGTATGGCGAGTTCATAAAAGATTTTATTTTTTGTCACAAGTTAGTGAAAAATGACACTTTGTGAAAAAAAAAACAATAAAAATCAATTTCCGCTAACTTTTGACAAAAAATTAAATCTTCTATGAACTTGTCATACACCTAACAGAATACCTTGGGGTGTCTTTTTTTCTAAAATGGGGTCACTTGTGGGGTTCCTATACTGCCCTGGAATTTTAGGGGCCCAAAACCGTGAGTAGTCTGGAAACCAAATGTCTCAAAATGACTGTTCAGGGGTATAAGCATCTGCAAATTTTGATGACAGGTGGTCTATGAGGGGGCGAATTTTGTGGAACCGGTCATAAACAGGGTGGCCTTTTAGATGACAGGTTGTATTGGGCCTGATCTGATGGATAGGGGTGCTAGGGGGTGACAGGAGGTGATTGATGAGTGTCTCAGGGGGTGGTTAGAGGGGAAAATAGATGCAATCAATGCACTGGGGAGGTGATCGGAAGGGGGTCTGAGGGGGATCTGAGGGTTTGGCCGAGTGATCAGGAGCCCACACGGGGCGAATTAGGGCCTGATCTGATGGGTAGGTGTGCTAGGGGGTGACAGGAGGTGATTGATGGGTGTCTCAAGGTGTGATTAGAGGGGGGAATAGATGCAAGCAATGCACTGGCGAAGTGATCAGGGCTGGGGTCTGAGGGCATTCTGAGGGTGTGGGCAGGTGATTGAGTGCCCTATGGGCAGATAGGGGTCTAATCTGATAGGTAGCAGTGACAGGGGGTGATTGATGGGTAATTAGTGGGTGTTTAGGGTAGAGAACAGATGTAAACACTGCACTTGGGAGGTGATCGGACGTCGGATGTGCAGGCGATCTGTTGGTGTGGGTGGGTGATCAGATTGCCCGCAAGGGGCAGGTTAGGGGCTGATTGATGGGTGGCAGTGACAGGGGGTGATTGATGGGTGGCAGTGACAGGGGGTGATTGATGTGTGATTGACAGGTGATTGACAGGTGATCAGTGGGTTATTACAGGGAAGAACAGATGTAGATATTGCACTGGCGAATTGATAAGGGGGGGTCTGAGGGCAATCTGAGCGTGTAGGCGGGTGATTGGGTGCCCGCAAGGGGCAGATTAGGGTCTGATCTGATGGGTAACAGTGACAGGTGGTTATAGGGGGTGATTGATGGGTAATTAGTGGGTGTTTAGGGTAGAGAACAGATGTAAACACCACACTTGGGAGGTGATCTGACGTCGGATCTGCGGGCGATCTATTGGTGTGGGTGGGTGATCAGATTGCCCGCAAGGGGCAGGTTAGGGGCTGATTGATGGGTGGCAGTGACAGGCGGTGATTGATGGGTAATTGATGGGTGATTGATAGGTGATTGACAGGTGATTGACAGGTGATCAGGGGGATAGATGCATACAGTACACAGGGGGGGGTGTCTGGGGGGGGTGTCTGGGGAGAATCTGAGGGGTGGGGGTGATCAGGAGGGAGCAGGGGGCAGTTTAGGGAATAAAAAAAAATAGCATTGACAGATAGTGACAGGGAGTGATTGATGGGTGATTAGGGTGGTAATTGGGTGCAAACAGTGGTCTGGGGGGGGGCAGGGGGAGGGGTCTGAGGGGTGCTGTGGGCGATCAGGGGGCAGGGGGGGGGGGGGGAAATCAGTGTGCCTGGGTGCAGACTAGGGTGGCTGCAGCCTGCCCTGGTGGTCCCTCGGACACTGGGACCACCAGGGCAGGAGGCAGCCTGTATAATACACTTTGTATACATTACAAAGTGTATTATACACTTTGTATGCGGCGATCCGGGTGCTAGTAACCCGCCGGCGCTTCCGAACGGCCGGCGGGTTACAGCGAGAGGTGGGCGGAGCCAGTCCCCGGCGGCCGATCGCGCCACCCATGCCCCTACAAGGACCGCCGCCTTTGGGCATGAGCTGGTCCTTGCGGGGTCCACTTTCCGGCCGCCTCTGTGCGTTAGGCGGTCGGGAAGTGGTTTTAAAGCACATGCAGCCTGATCTCCATTCCAGGACAAGGATGCACATTTAAACTATGAGCAGCAGCATCATGGGGTAAAAAGCATCTTATTAGGCATTGTTATTCACTCTTCTGCATGAGCATTAACTTTGGCACTGGTTTTAATTCAAACCAAACTGATATAATTTTCTGCAGCTATATCCACAGATCACCCAAAGGTTCTCAATTTTAGCAAAACATGCATTAAAATAACTCAGGGTGTACCCCAACGCCTTGACTGTGAAGATAACCACAACAGAGGCAGCCTCCTGGCTCTCGTATTATGGATGGCTATTGTTCTCCCTGCACACTGGCCACACTCCATTTCAAATTGTAAAAGAGCATCTGACGTGACTAGAACTTGAAATAGAAATGCCATGTGCTTGAAATTAACGTTCGCTAAATTGACTTGCCACTGTCTTTTATAAAAGTTTATAAGTTTTTCCATTATATATATCTGAGGCATTCCAAATATCAGCTGGCATTTTCTTTTACCATAATAATCATGCATATTATAATAATTTGTATCAAGGTTTAGCAGCTGTTGTGTATTAGTGTATGCTTGATCCTATATGATTCAGAGACTGTTCCTTTGTTCACTTAACCCATTTCTTGCTTAAC
This sequence comes from Hyperolius riggenbachi, assembly GCF_040937935.1. Classification (NCBI taxonomy): domain Eukaryota; kingdom Metazoa; phylum Chordata; class Amphibia; order Anura; family Hyperoliidae; genus Hyperolius; species Hyperolius riggenbachi. The sequence continues at coordinate 294,033,141 of NC_090649.1, forward strand.
TGCGTAAATAAAACACTGAGAAGTGCTCTCTAAACATAAGCAAATGTAAAGAGGTACAGTCCGTATTTAAGCTAATGCTGCCCTCCCCTTACAAATATATAGTTTAGGATAACCCTTTGCAAAGTCACTATCTCCTTTTTAATGCTATACAGTATATGGCCTGAAGGTGCGTACACACATTTACTGTCTACTGCAGGGATCAGGACACCATCCTTCAACCGACAGTTCACGGCCGAGTGCTGTACAGATGCATTGCTAGCCTAGCAACTAATTCTGATGCTATGAGGGGGGGGGGGGGGGGGGTGGTGTGAAGGGATGATGGTCCAGCTCCTGAGTGCAAGGGGTTAGGAGGAAAACAATAGTTCAGCCTGCACTCAGATGAGATCATCCTGCCACCCGGATTTCTCAACGGCATGTCGGGACCGTCATACATACTATTATTATTTGATGTATTTATAAAGTGCCAACATATTAGGCAGCACTGGACAATAAATAGGGATACATACAATATTAACAAGGGGTGTCAGAGAGAGAGGCAGCACAAGTTTAACTACTTGCCGACCGCTTCACGCTGATGGATGTGGATGCAGCGGCAGCCACAGGACCGCCTAACGCCAATTGGCATAAGGTCCTGCGTATTTCATACAGCGCTGCAATCTAAGGCAGTGCTGTACTGGGGACAGCCGTGTGACACAGCTGTCCCCCTGGTAGGCTCGGGAGTGATCCGCTGTCATAGGCTGAATGACAGCTGATCACAGTGATTGGCTGACGAGGGAGGGAGGGAGGGGGGGTACATAAAATAAAGAAAAAATGTATATTTTTATTTAAAAAATAATAAAATAAGTATTTACAAAAAAAATAAACATGGGGGGGGGGGGGGGGCAATCAGACCCCAGCAAACAGAAAGCTCTGTTGGTGGGGAGAAAAGGGGGGGGATCACTTGTGTGCTGACATCGTGCTGACACCCTTCAGCGTGGCCTTAAAGCTGCAGTGGCCTATTTATTGAAAAATGGCCTGTACTTTAGGGGGGTTTAACACTGTGGTCCTCAAGTGGTTAAAGGAACACTATAGATTTAACGTTTCTTTAAATTGAGATAGGAAATGTTTGGGAAGTGCTGCTAAGTACTGGTGTATACATTTTAATCCTTTTCTCTTTGTTTACTGTTATCTAATTCCTTTCACATTTTCTGATGGCGGTCTGCTCTAAACTGACGGCAGAATGAGCAATGAGGGGAGGGGAGAATTCCCTCACAGTGTATCTATTAAACCTGTGTGTGCAGAGAGCTCAGTCAGAGACAGGCAGAGCTTTCTCTCACAGAGAGCAGAGGAAATGTATCTTATGTGCAACATAAACATTTGTAATTGTGTGTTTGAAACCTGATACCTGACAGGCTTTTGTTTTCATATAACACTGCTTCAATATTACATGGTTCTTAGCATGTCAGACTGCAGAGATTCATACCTTTGCAAAGGAGACATTCCAAACGTAGCTAAAATCTACACACACTGAATTACAGCATTTGCCTCCGATATTTAACATGAAAAGTAGGAAAATGTTTACACAGCTACTTAGATATTATGTGTAAATTGTAATTTTAGAACACTTGGTTTGATAATGTTCCTTTAATTATGCTGCACAGCATCCGGTTGGTTTTTCAGGATGTGAAAAATACATTTAAGAATGAACTAGTCATTGGTTAACATGGGTTCTCAGTTTAAATATGTTTTCCTGTGCAGTAAATGTGCAAAAAAAATACATATGTGAACACTGCCTTAGAGCTGTTTTCAGTTGAATAAGAGTCATGACACACGTGTGTTGGTTTTGCATTTGTATACAATTGTTAAACAACCAAGAAACTCTATCAGAGAGATCTATTGTCTGAAACGTTGGTCAGGGATCCCCTTGTTTATTCCCTATACCAAGCCTTAGTATACTGACCTTAAAACCTGGCACACACATCCAATTTTGATTGGTCAATGACTGGCCAAGTTTGCCACCTCCATGTAGCATGAGACACTATAGATTTTGAATACTATGAGCAGCATGTGTAACTAAGCTCTTATAATACTTGGAAGTGTTCAACTTGGCCAATCATTGACCAATCATAATTAGGTGTGTGTACAATTAATTGATCTTGTATTGAAGTGATCGGAAAATCTATCAGGGAAACGATCGAATATCAATTGTATTGTGTGTTCTTGGCATAAGACATGAACACAGAATTGCACTGCCTTACTGCGGCATGTAACCTGTACTGTACTGTACAATTGTTTTAGCAACACATTTGTTAAAAACTAGTTTTTATATGTGACCTGTCAACACAACTTTTATTTCTGGCTCATATCTCAAAAATTGAGTATTACACCCCCCCCCCCCCCCCCCAAAAAAAAAATTGGGTTGCAACAGTTACTAAAAGAGTTATCCAATCACCACCTACATATACTACAACATCAGCACCCAATATATTCTCTCCATATACTGTGCAACTCCCTCTGGATACCCCATGTGTTCATTTACTCTCTCTAACAGATAATGCACTAGGGGCAATTTAAATTAATATAAGTCAAATGAGAGATTGGAATGACAGCATTTTTATTTTTTTTTGCGACAATATTTTTTATTGAATGTAAATAACATGATCATAGATAATGTACATTTTCTGGATATATCTGAGAATGCAGGCAGAACAAATGGTCTACTATAAAGAAGGGAATCACACCATTCATAATCATACCAGTCTCCTAATGATTAAAACACATACTTAAATTATATCAAAAGGCTCATATAAACAGTTTTCAGTACTCTTCGTAACATAGATGGTTAAAGAAGATCAATGCCAGTTCTGTGACATATGGTAAAAATTAATGTATCATTTTATTTTACCTTCATCTCTACAGAAATGGGCTCTAATAGATAAAGTATTGTAAAGAATGTGCTGGCAGACAATGCTTTTTAATGTAGTCAACTGCGGCCCTGTCTGTCAGAACTATTTGGAGATATCATATGGAAACTCTTCTTATTGGATGGAAACGTAAAGCCGCAATTTCTTGATCAGCATTAATCCCACATTTCATGCAGATGTACAAGAAAGACTGGATCATATATTACCCCAAAACAGCTGCAGATTTAGGAGAGATCTCTTGTAGCCTAGAATGACACACATTCAGGACACCGCAATGCATATACACTGCCTTGTACTGCTAGAGTGGTATTAAATGTTTTTGGCTCACATGGGAAAGCCAAAAGTAAGAAAGGCACCTCCAAAGTATGCCAATATACTGCACTCAAATACCAGCACACCCAATCATCAAATCACTTGCAGGTTTTGAGCGCACACACACTAATAGATTCATACCACCACTCCTGCCATAGAGGATGTTTCATGTCTGTTTTCATGCATCAATCTGTTGTGGTGGTAATTGCTGCATGGTGGGCACCTCTTATTCCAATTTTGAAGTGGATCTGAACTCTTGCAAAGGACAGAAGGAAAGTGTAGAGAAATTCTCCCTGTATGTATTTAGAGAGTTTAGCCTCTCTAATTACCCCTCATATGTGACTAATCACAAGTTGTAATTTGATATCTCAGCTGTGCCAGCTGGCTGCCACAGCAGAGCAGCTAATTGGTAAACACAGGATGTTAACAATATGGCTGCTTCCATGAAAGCAGGATGTAGACACACTGCAGATTTATTGCAGGATTTGTATCACCTGTAACAAAGAAATGTTTTTCTTTAAAGTTTAGGATGTTGTTGCTTATCTTTTACAGAAGAGAGGACGTTCTGAGTTCAGGTCCGCTTTACGTAGTTAGTCCAATTAAGTGTATAAAACTTAAAAATAAATGAAGTGCAGTCATGATAAAAAAAAAAAGTAAATGAATGTAATGTACAGTACAAACGAAGAGTACTTGTGGAATCAAGGGGACCCCCCCCCCCCCCCCGCCGGTCAGAAAACCTGCATTAAACCTCTGCTATTACACATACCATTACTTCTACTGCAGGGGCTTGTGGCGAATCATTTCACTTCCTGTAAGGGAGCACCTCCATCTTATTCAGCTGCCAGGATTGAAATACTGTAATGGTCAGCAGCTTCCTGCATACTCTACCTTTCTGAATGGTTACTAATGTTCTCAGTCTGTACACAGGACACATCCTACATAATCTGTCTGGGCTTCGCTGCTTTATCCGCTGTACATGTGCCCAGTGGAGACAGGTTGAAGAGGAGGAGGACACAAAAATAGGGCAGGTTTTGGGACAAGGTACCTGCTCCTGGGCCTCCTAGAATCTGCTCTAGCTGCTATGGCCACTGTTGTACCATTAATGGGCAGTGTATAGCTTGCAGATGTAAGGAAGAGGTGCAGGGATCTTGAACATATTTTACCGTTATAGTGCTGCAATGCAGCATCTAATAAAGATTATTTAAATTATCTTATTCCCAAATTACTGTAGTTCTCTAGCCACAATTTCTTCAGTTTACTTGATTTTGTAGATTCTCACCTGTTTGAATCAAAGTTTTGGTGGATGTATGCATAAATGTGGTTAAAATGTCTTGAAATGCTTCTCTTGCATTATTGATTTTATTCCTGACTTAAAGGATACCCGAGGTGACATGTGGCATGATGAGATAGACATGTGTATGTACAGTGCCAATCATACAAATAACTAGGCTGTGTTTCTTTTTTATTTTTCTGCCTGAAAGAGTTAACATTTAAGTAAGCAAATGGAAGTTTCTCTCAAGTTGGGACTTAGTCCTGATAAGGAATAACAACAGCAAAACGTTTTCCTTGCTGAGATCAGCTTCTGAGAGCAGGGGGTAGATAGTAAAGGTCAATAGTTCATATACAGTGGGATGTGAAAGTTTGGGCAACCTTGTTAATCATCATGATTTTCCTGTATAAATAGTTGGTTGTTACGATAGAAAATGTCAGTTAAATATATCATATAGGAGACACACACAGTGATTTTTTTTTTATATATAATTTATTGAAGTAAGAATATTTCCATCTCTCATATCAATTCCAATGCAACATGTTATCATATTCTCTTCTCCAATTTTCAAATTTATGAAATTCAAAATAAACAAAAGCAACAAAATAAAGACCACCCTCTACTCCCTCCAGTCTTTAACCTATTTTAGTTCCTGGACGTACTTTCTACGTCCAGGAACCATGCGCGCTCCCGCGGCCGATCGCGTGCGTGCACGCGCGCTCCCGGCCCGCGGTTCGTTAGCCAGGCAATCAGTGAATCGGGCTATGGTGCCCGATCACTGATTCCTCTCCCCCGCTGAAAAAGCGACAGCTTCTCTCGGAAGCTGCGCTTTTTCTGGCTGTTGCCTCCCCCATGTGTCTCTCTAAGCGTATGTTACGCTTAGAGTGACGTCATGTAAACAAATTCATGGCCGCCATCTTGTAGAGAAGAATATTTCCATCTCTCATATCAATTCCAATGTAACATGTCATCATATTCTCTTCTCCAATTTTCAAATTTATGAAATACAAAATAAACAAAAGCAACAAAATAAAGACCACCCTCTACTCCCTCCAGTCTTTAACCTATTTTAGTTCCTGGACGTACTTTCTACGTCCAGGAACCATGCGCGCTCCCGCGGCCGATCGCGCGCGTGCACGCGTGCTCCCGGCCCGTGGTTCGTTAGCCAGGCAGTCAGTGAATCAGGCTATGGTGCCCGATCACTGATTCCTCTCCCCCGCTGAAAAAGCGACAGCTTCTCTCGGAAGCTGCGCTTTTTCTGGCTGTTGCCTCCCCCATGCGTCTCTCTAAGCGTATGTTACGCTTAGAGTGACGTCATGTAAACAAACTCATGGCCTCCATCTTGTGGCCAAAAAGTAAAACTACAACCTAAAGTAAAAAAAATAAAACTAAACACATTTACATTATAAAACTATTGTTTACATCCCACCCTCCCAAAAATACCCAAATAAAATGTTTAATATAAAAAAAAAAAAAAAACATTGCAATAAAAAAACAAACAAACATGTAAATATTTACCTAAGGGTCTAAACTTTTTAAATATCAATGTAAAGATGAAATATTTCTATATTTTTTTTATTTTAAACTTGTAAATAGTGATAGATGGAAAACGGAAAAAATGCACCTTTATTTCCAAATAAAATATTGTCGCCATACATTGTGATAGGGACATAATTTTAACGGTGTAATAACCGGGACATATGGGCAAATAGAATACGTGAGTTTTAATTATGGAGGCATGTATTATTTTAAAACTATAATGGCTGAAAACTGAGAAATAATGAATTTTTTCAGTTTTTTTCTTATTCTTCCTGTTAAAATGCATTTACAGTAAAGTGGCTCTTAGCAAAATGTACCCCCAAAGAAAGCCTAATTGGTGGCGGAAAAAACAAGGTATAGATCAGGTCATTGTGATAAGTAGTGATAAAGTTATAGGCTAATCAATGGGAGGTGAACATTGCTCAAGTGAAAACGACTGAACGCGAATGGGTTAAATCAACACTCTCATAAGGAATTCAACATTTTTAGAGTTTCTTCTTCAAGGATCCCCTCCCTCAATTACCATCCAAAGTACTACAAAAGTAAAAATAAAAATTATAATTATAATTACAGGAAGCTCCCTATCCTACATCTCCACCATATCTTCATACTCCTTAGTATCCTGAAATTCGCTCCATTTTCCCCATTTGACATTAAATGCTTCCAATCTATCCTGCTGCAAAGCAATCCGATTCTCCATGTTCTTCGCCATATTAACCCTCTCAACACATTCTTTAAGGGTTGGAGAACCCTGGCATCTCCACTTAACTGGCGTTAAACTTGTAGCCGTTATCAGGAGCTGGGGAACAAAATATCTCTTATATTTACCTATAGACATAGATGTTCCATGCAACAATATCTTTACTGGGTCCCAATCTCCACAATCTTTCCATAATTTCCCAGTACAATCCAACACAACATTCCAAAAACCCGATATTACTGGGCACTCCCACACTAAATACATTAAAGTCCCCTTTGCTCCACCCCCCCTCCAACATCTATCACTCACCCCCTGTTACATTGCAGCCAACCTATCTGGTGTTCTATACCATCTTGTCAATAATTTAAAATTAATTTCATTTATTCTAGAACTGATTGATGTAACATGGGCCAAAATACATATTTTTCTTTTCAACCCATTATCTAAAGAGATGCCAGCGTCCTTCTCCCATCTACTCAAATATTTAGGAAATTCTCCCTCCCTCAATTTATTCAACTCTTTATATAAAAATGATATCAGATGCATGGGAGGAGCCTCCTTCACAAACAAATTCTCAAATTCTGATAATTCAGTACAAATGGAAAGATTTCTCCCCTTCTCCGCCCAAAAGTGTTTTAATTGAGTATATCTCCAAAAATCAAATTGACCATACTCCTCACGCAACCGGAATAAAGTTTTAATTTCTCCATTATTCATAATATCTCTTAAGATTACACCTCCCCTCTCACCTCACGATCCAAAAAAAAAACCCCTTCCTTCCCTGGCAGAAAAAAGCAGAATGCCCCCAAAGGAGTCATCAAAGAAATTCCCACAGACCAACCCCCCTTTTTATTGACAACATCCCACACCTTAAATACATTTTTAATCCACGAGGGTGTCCATCTTGGTAGATCTCTAAACTTCCCCGGGAGCCAAAAAACTTTTGCCAAATCCAATCCAACCAATTGCTTTTCAATATCTATCCACTTCTTATCTCTACCCCCATACGTCCAATCAAAAAGTCTTACTATTGCACAAGCTCTATAATAAAGTTTCAAATCCAGAAGCCGTAACCCCCCTTTTCTTTAGAATGTACCAAAATCTCATATGCTAATCTTGAGGGCTTATTCTGCCAAACAAACCTGATAAGGGTTGATTTAAGCAACCTGAAAAAAGCCGCAGGCACACAAATTGGAACCATGTACATACAAAACACCAACCTAGGCAAAATATTCATTTTAATAATGTCTATACACCCAAACCATGAAAAAACCCTTCCATTCCATCCCTCCAGATCTTTTTTAATTGAACTTAATAATGGAATATAATTTAGGGAGTACAACCTTGATAAATCACTAGGTAATATTATACCCAAATATTTAATAGCCTCTTTCCTAAAAGGAAATGAAAAATTACTTTCTACCAATTTCACAACTCCTGATGCTAATGACACATTCAGTGGTTCAGATTTAGTCATATTAATCTTGAAATTTGAAAAAATACCATATCTCTCAATTTCCTTGACCAAATTCGGCAAAGACACCAGAGGTTCCGAAATATAAAATAATATATCATCCACAAAAGCCGACATCCAATGCTCCTCATCTCCAACTCTAACTCCATGGATATTTCCAGACCTCCTAAGTGTGCACAAGAAAACTTTCAAGGTCAAAATAAAAATAACTGATGACAAGGGGCATCCCTGTCTCGTCCCATTCGACAAGGAGAAGGCATCCGACAGGGCTCCATTCGCTCTAACCATTGCAGTTGGGCCCGAATAAAGTGCACCCACCCATTTCAACATGTTCTCTCCTAATCCCACATATCTTAAAGTAGACATAATAAAATCCCAATTCACCCTATTGAATGCCTTCTCCGCATCAGTTGATAGTACTATCATAGGAACCTTCTTCATCAAAGACCACTTAAATAATGCCATTGCTTTTGCTACATTATCCCTCCCTTCCCTCCCTGGCAGAAAACCTACTTGATCTCCAGTAACTACTAATCCCAACCATGGCTTAATTCTCTCAACTAAAATTTTTGCGAACATTTTTATATCTAAGTTCAATAATGATATAGGCCTGTAACTTTGACATAAAGCCGGATCTTTTCCACTCTTATGTATGACTGTTATATGGGCTCCAACACATCCCTGGGCACTACTTTACCCTCTTTAAAGTGGTATTGTCACCATAAAAATCCAATTTCAACAGCAACTGGTCTGAATGTATTAAGTGATAAAGATGCTAATCCTGCATTCAAAACGTTTTCTGCTGTTATGGTTTGGAGTTATCACATACTTTAGGAGCACTGGCCCTAGTGCCAAACAGTGCCAAAAAGTTGAATGCTGGGAGTTCTTTTGAATGCTGGGAGTTCTTTTGAATGCTGGGAGTTCTTTTTATCTATAATATATTCCTCCTCTTCCATTTATTTCCCTGCCTAGCTGATCACGTGTGTTTACAAGCAAGGCTGAGGTGACTCAGTGATTGGATGTGTAAATAAAAAAAAGACTCTGGGAGGAGGGCAGCTAATGAATACACAATGAGCAAGAGAAAGGAGGGGGAAAACAAGAGTCAGGGAGGATATGATGTCAGCATTAGCTTGACAAAATGGCCACTGCCTAGAATAGGATTTTCTGCTTTTCCTTTATAAAATTCACAGGAATCATTACATGGATAGCACAATACATCTGTTATGTAAGTAGAAGTAGTATTTATCTACTTATATATGTGTTTTTTATTTCTAGGGTAGCATGGGTGTCGCTGGTTCTTTAAGGGAATTAAAAAATCTACACATCACTGAAATTGGTAAAATATTGTTTTGAAAAACTATCGGGACCTGGTGACTTACCCACCTTCATAGCCTTTAACATAGCTAACACCTCCTCCTCACTTACCGTATCTCTTTTTCCATTATATCCCTATTTTCCTGTGATATTTTGACCATTCCAGACTCCTCTAAATATTTCCATATCCCCTTATCAAAATCCCCAGATCTATTTTTTGGAAGACCATACAATGAAGAATAATATTCCTTAAAAACATTTGCTATTTTGTGTGCCTGAAGCTCACCAACCGCCCCATTATTCTTAGTCTTATGAATATACACACTTTTCCTTTGTCCTTTTAATGCCCTTGCCAACCATTTCCCACTCTTATTAGCATGTTCAAACCATTTGGCAGAATAAATTCAATTTCTCTCCCTCAGTCTTCCCTCTAATCATTCTGACAATTTATTTTTTTGCACTATTCAAATCATCTAGGGCTTTTTGATCTAATGACCCCTTATGCGCTAATTCCAATTTTCCTATTTCCAATAACAATTCTGTAATTTTACCATTGTATTCTTACTTTTTCTTGGCTCCCAAGGAAATAAAGACCCCCCCCTTACCACTGCCTTATACCATACTATGCCCTTTTCCATACCATCCAACTCATTACCCTTAAAATACTCCACCTATCATTTAGAAGATTGCAATTGAGTCTCCAATGGCAATCACGCCTATTTCTAACCATCATATCCAAATCAAGCCACACAGGAGCATGATCTGAAATAGTTATATTCCCTATTCCCGTCCCTTTTACTCTATCCAAAAAATATTGATCCAAAAACAGCATATCTATCCTTGTGTAAGTTTTATGAACATGCGAAAAAAAACGAATAGTCCTTCACAGAAGGAAAAAGTGCTCTCCATACAGCTAGAAGATGGATATCTTGAAAAATCTTTTTAATAGTTTTGTTAACTATGGCCGTAATATTCCTAGATCCCGATGACACATCCATTTTAGGCTCAGAGACCCAATTGTAATCCCCCCCCCCCCCAAATACCATACATCCCTCCCTGAACCCCTCAAGTTGTTCACACACCAATCTGAAGAAAGTAGCTTGTGATTCATTAGGCGCATATATGTTAACAAAAGTATACTTGACCCTTCAAAAAATAAATCTGCCCATCTCATCACTCTTTTTATCTAAGAGTACAAATGGACAAGACTTACTCACCGCTATCGCAACCCCTTTAGCTTTTTTAATCGGGAAGTTTGATAAAAAAAAAAAATCTATCAAATATGGACAAGGGCATACCAGGCATCTTATCTCCACAAAAAATGAGTTTCTTGCAAAAAAAAAAGGACCTGGGGCTTAAGTCTATGCAACTCCATCCACAATTTTCCCATCTTAATTGGAGAACCAACCTTTAACATTGTAAGAGAGGACCCTCAACATGTCACCCTTCTGAGACATCTAACACATATTCCCTTAATTGCTTAAAGGAGACCAGAGGGTGAGAAAAAAGAAAAAAAACCCAGAAAAGATAACAAAAAAATACAACACAAAAAGAAAAAACAACCCAATTGTCCACTCAGGACACCCCCCACCAGAGAACCCCCTTCTCTTTGTCTCTATCCCCTTACAGACCCCTCCTAGGGATTTGAAAAGGCACAGCAGCACACACCCCTCCCCCCACCCCCACCAGGCAATCTTCCATACTATTATTTAAACAACCTTTACAATTTCCTCATCAGGGGCGGACTGACCATTCGGGCACGGACCATGGTCGGGGGGGGGGGGGGGGGGGGGCGCCAGAGCACCCTGAGCAGGAGAGGAGGCAGCCAGTGAAAGGGAGCGATGGGCACAGCGGCGGAGAAGGGGGGACATCTCCCCACCTTTCCTCACCTTGGGGCCCCCCTTCCTGGCTCTCCCCTCCGGATTAATAATGTTTATTAGTCTAGGCGCAGAGGCTGACAGCGGGCAGGGACTTACCGCTGTTACAGCCACCGGAGGGAGCTTTGATCTGTGTGCCGCTAGTCTGGTCTACTCAAGACCAGACTTGCGGCGCACAGATCACAGCTCCCTCCGTCGGCTGGAAGAACAGCGGTAAGTCCCTGCCCGCTGTCAGACATTATTAATCCGGAGGGGAAAGCCAAGAAGGGGGGCCCCAAGGTGAGGGAAGGGGGGGAGATGACCTGGCTATACTGGAGGCACCGATAGACCTGGCTATACTGGGGGCACCTATAGACCTGGCTATACTGGGGGCACCGATAGACCTGGCTATACTGGGGGCACCTATACACCTGGCTATACTGGGGGCACCTATACACCTGACTACATATACTGAGGACACCTATACACCGGGCTACAAATACTGGGGAGACCTATACACCTGGCTACATATACTGGGGAAACCTATACACCTGGCTACATATAGTGGGAACACCTATACACCTGGCTACAAATACTGGGAACACATATACACCTGGATACATATACTGGGGGCACCTATAGACCTGGCTACAAATACTGGGAACACCTATATACCTGGCTACATATACTGGGGACACCTACAGACCTGGCAATACTGGGGGCACCTATAGACTTGGCTATACTGGGTAACCTATACACCTGACTACATATACTGGGGACACCTATAGACCTGGCTACAAATACTGGGAACACCTATACACCTGGCTACATATACTGGGGAGACCAATAGACCTGGCTACAAATACTGGGAACACCTATACACCTGGCTACATATACTGGGGAGACCAATAGACCTGGCTATCTATACTGGAGACACCTGTAAACCTGGCTATCTATACTGGGGACACCCTTAGACCTGGCTACCTATTCTGGGGACACCCATAGACCTGGCTACCTATTCTGGGGACACCTATAGACCTGGATACCTGGTCAGGCAACACGTATAGGCCTGGTTACTTCCACTGGGGATACCTTTTGACCTGGTTACCTATACTGGGGGCACCTATTTTGGGGGAACTGCTGCCAGATTAACTATTTTTGGGGAACAGCTGCCAGATTAAGTGTATTTTTTGGGAACCGCTGCCAGATTGTGTATGTTGGGGTAACCGCTGCTTCCAGATTATGTGTATTTTGGGGGAACCACTGCTGCTAGATTACATGTATTTTGAGTGATCCGCTGCCAGATTACGCATATTTTGGGGAACCGCTGCCAAATTATGTGTATTTGGGGGAACGGCTGCTGCCAGATTATGTCTATTTTGGGGGAACGACTGCCATATTATCTGTATTTTGGAGGAACCCCTGCCATATTACATGTATTTTTGGCGGAAACACTATGGCAGGGTTTAAACTTCCCTGGCAGACCTTTTACACTACTGCTAAGGTCATGTACATTTTGCCCTACCCATGACCACGCCCACATTCTGTTCCGTGACCACGCCCATTTTTCGGCGCGCCGCGCTACGCAGTGTTTTTTGTCAGTGTAAGATATCTGTTAGCAGTAAATTATTATATCTTAGTCTGTAAAAAATAACATGGAATGTGGCCCAACACTGGTACGGGGCCCCATAATCCCCTATTGCCCGGGGGCTGCGTGAGTTGTCAGTCTGCCCCTGTTCCTCATTAACCTTCTTATATTAATAATATTGTAAATCATTTCTTCTTCTTCTGCTACTTATCCTGTTGAGAAAAAGACACATTAAAGCTCAGAACTCTCCAATCCTCAAAGTCTACCAATGGTATTCCCAAAGATTTACTGAATTTTTTAACATCATCCTTGGATCTCAAAACTGCGGATTTTCCATTCAAACTTGCACTGAGACTAAATGGAACCCCCACTTATATTTTGCTCCTGCTTTCCTTAATTCTTCCAACAAAGGTTTCAATGTCCTTCTGATCGCTAAAGTTCTCCAAGATAAATCCGGATATAACTCAATAATACTTCCGTCATATTTAATCGAACCCATTTCTCTGGCTTTAAGCATGATTCCTTCTTTATCAGAAAAACACAGCAGTCTACAAATCACATCTCTCGGAGTCTTAGGATCATCTTTTCTGGGACCCAATGACCTATGCACCCTCTCAATCTCAATAGGTTTGTCGCTTTTCCAAAGAATACTAAAAATCTTTAAAACTGACTCTTTCAAATTGGCTGGATCAACATTTTCAGAGAGCCCTTTTATTCTGATATTTTGCCTGCGATTCTGATTCTCACAATCATCCAATTGGGACAACATCTCATCAAACTTTTTATTCTGCAAATTAATCTGAGAAGATACTTCTGATACAGTTTGTTCCATTTTATCTGCCCTATCCTCCACTGCCGCCACCCTCTGACCAATACTCATCACCTCATTTTTAATTTCCATCATTTCCACATGAAACAATTTTTCCAGACAACCAATCAAAACTTCCATATCAAACAAAGTTGGTAAGGATTTTACTCTCTCCTTCCAATCCTCCTCTTCCTCCTCCAACTCAGCACCTGATAGAGTTTTCCTCTTTCTTGCAGGGCTTTTAGCAGATTCACACTCATTACTAGTGCTACCATCTTTCCCCGAAGGTTCAGTAAGAGTTTCCTCCATTCTCTCTCCGCCTCCTCCAGATTTTTTAGACTTCACTTCCATAAAACCACGAATGTCCCCTGTCTGCCAGCAGCTGTCACTTTTCCCTTTCTGTCTCCCACGTGTCGTTATACAAAACTTCTGGTCAATCGCACCAGGATACAAGCACAGTCTGCTGTTATCGATTTCTGATAACCACCGATATATGTTTCAACTTGCTGCACAAAACCTCTGGCAAATCGCACCAGGATACATACACTGTCTGCTATTTTCGATTTCTGAAGACCACCTATATGTATCACCTTGCAGCACGTGTTTTGGCTTAGTAAGCTCAGTGACCCCTGATCCACATACACAAGTGAATCCAATTATGAAAAAGCGTATTAAAGGGAATCAATTGTAAGTTTCCATCCCCTTTTAATTTTCTCTGAAGAGTAGCAGCATGGGAGTCTCAAAACAACTCTCAAATGACCTGAAGACAAAGATTGTTCACCATTATGGTGTAGGGGAAGAATACAGAAAGCTGTCTCAGAGATTTAAGCTGTCTGTTTCCACAGTTAGGAACATATTGAGGAAATGGAAGACCACAGGCTCAGTTCAAGTTAAGGCTCGAAGTGGCAGACCAAGAAAAATTTCGGATAGACAGAAGCGACGAGTGGTGAGAACAGTCAGAGCCAACCCACAGACCAGGACCAAAGACCTACAACATCATCTTGCTGCAGATGAAGTCACTGTGCATCGTTCAACCATTCGGTGCACTTTACACAAGGAGATGCTGTATGCGAGAGTGATGTAGAGGAAGCTTTTTCTCCGCCCACAGCACAAACAGAGCCACTTGAGGTATGCTAAAGCACATTTGGACAAGCCAGCTTCATTTTTGAATAAGGTGCTGTGGACTGATGAAACTAAAATTGAGTTATTTGGGCATAACAAAGGGCGTTATGCAGAGGAAAAAAAACACAGCATTCCAAAAACAACACCTGCTACCTACAGTAAAATATGGTGGAGGTTCCATCATGATACGGGGCTGTGTGGCCAGTGCAGGGAATGGGAATATTGTCAAAGTTGAGAGATGCATGAATTCCACTCAGTATCAGCAGATTCTGGAGACCAATGTCCAGGAATTGGTGACAAAGCTGAAGCTGCGCCAGGGCTGGATCTTTTAACAAGACAACGACCCTAAACACTGCTCAAAATCCACTAAGGCATTCATGCAAAAGAACAAGTACAACGTTCTGGAGTGACCATCTCAGTCCCCAGACCTGAATTTAATTGAAAATCTGTGGTGTGAGTTAAAGAGAGCTGTCCATGCTCGGAAGCCATTAAACCTGAATGAACTAGAGATGTTTTGTAAAGAGGAATGGTCGAAAATACTTTCAACCAGAATCCAGATTCTCATTAGAACCTACAGGAAGCATTTAGAGGCTGTAATTTCTACAAGAAGAGGATCTACTAAATATTGATTTCATTTCTTTTTTCCAAATTTATGCACCTGCCTAATTTTGTTTAAACAATTATTGCACACTTTCTGTACATCCAATAAACTTCATTTCACTTCTCAAATATCACTGTGTGTGTCTCCTATATGAATATATTTAACTGACATTTTTATCGCAACAACCAACGACTTATACAGGAAAATCATGACGATTAACAAGGTTGTCCAAACTTTCCCATCCCACTGTAGTTTAGCTTCTGGTACACTGAAGGAATGTGTCAGCATATAATACAATACAACCTTAAACATTATTTTCTTAGTTGATACACCGAAAATAATATGCAGGATTCTAAAAAAAAGTCATTTTAGAAGTAGAAGGATAGATTCAATGTTTATCATATCAGTTTATTTCTCCTCAGGTTTCCTTAAACCACTTGTGTACCAACGGTCTCTGGGATTGGCTCACAGTAATCAAGGGGTCAGGAGCCATTGAAATAATGAAATAGGCTCCTGACTGGCTCACAGAGCTCTGCCATCATAGCAATGGCAGAGCAAGGGGCCTGCGGCAAGGAAGAGATTGGCAGGACGGGTAAGAGCGGTGGGTCTGTGCAAGCAGGGTAATTGAAATCTACAACCTGGCAAGAGCAAGCAGCCACAAACAGGGCTTAGATTTAAATTACCATAATCAGGAAGCGATTAAAGAGGTACTGTAACCAGGGATTGAATTTCATCTCAATCAGTAGCTGATACACCCTTTCCCATGAGAAATTCTTACCTTTTCTCAAATAGATCATCAGGGGGTCTATGTGGCTGATATTCTGGTGAAATCCCTCCGACAGTGTGATGTCAGTTTGTTGTCTGTAAACCTCAATGCATTGTGGGGGAAAAAGGCTTTTTCCAACTGCCAAGCAAGCAGTATCTCCCTCTATGAATAGAACTCTCAGTAAACAAACATTACGCACAGATCAGCTAACAGAACTAAAGATGTCACCATCAGTGATACATTTTAGAATGTAATCCAGGGAGAGAAATAATTTTACAATGGGCAAACACTGACTAAATAATCTATAAATGAATGAATATTGTAAAAAATAAGCAATTTTATTCATTACAGCCCTCCAACAGCCCCTCTGTAACCCAAATGCCCAGTGCATATGTCTCTCCTTCTCAAGCTCACTGCAAAGCTAATATGATGTAAAACTTTCTGGTGTTGATAAATTAAATGCACATTATCATGAAAAGAAGGTTGCACACTATATTAGCATTGACCCTGCCCGATTCAGGTAAGAGGAGAGATGTACAGTAAATCTTTCTTGTGTTTATAGTTAGTCTGTTACAGAGCAGCCAGTTGTTCATCCATCCAATGACAACAACAGGCATCATAGACTTGTATTCTCTTTTAGGCCATAACTACCGGCTTTTCTCAGGTTAGACAACCCTTCTTTAGGCCTTATTAATACAATAAAGATCTGAAAAAGAAGATCATATATGAACAAAAATAACTAAGTACGGAACATCTGGGGAAAATAGAGGAGGGAGAGACCATCCCTAAATGCAGGGCTCAGTAGAGTGTGCTTGGACATGTCATTCCTCTGCTGAGCCCATTGCTCGTTTATCTCTTTTTCTTCATTTATGATGAATAAGGCCTGAAAGAGGGTTGCCTAACCCGAAACAATAGTGTTGTCACCTAAAAGAGAAAACAAGTCTATATTGTAAAAAAAAAAATGTGGTGGGCCTCATTTGCCTGTTATTGTCATTGGATGGTTGCACTTCTCATCTCGTCAATTTTTTGCAATTTTGGATAGTAAAAATAAAATTAAGACTATTGTTTGTTTCCAGCACTCTACTTGCTTTTTCATATCCTTGTAAGAATTTGTGACACTGTATACCAAACTTACCCCTCACATTCATATATAGTATAACCCTTTAAAAGTACTTTGTTGCTACACAGCTACCTGCTTTCTGTAGTCCTGGAAAGATGATGCTTGCTAAAAGAGATACAGGGCATACGCATGACTTTAGGTCCGCTTTAAGGGATGTAACTCATAGGGAACTGTTCCACACAGAGGAATCACAGAACCTAATGAAAGGAGGGTACTGATCATGTGACCACTGTTTCCAACTTACAATTCAGATACCGGTAGTTAAAAGCCTTGTTTTATGAGGTAAACGCTCGACGGCTAATCCCTTAGTACAATTTATTGTCATTATTACTTGCCATTTTTAATTGGAAAAAGAAATGTCTTTTGTCATTTAAATTGCCTAATCATCTATAGCAAATATTTCTCACATCTAAATGGTTGCTACTACACCTCATAATGTGATGCTAGAAGTAGAAAGAGACTTAAACAATACATTTCATTTTAACCAGTTCTATGACTAACTGGTGCACATCTGCTGATCTGCCTCATCTATACCAAAATGATGCTGTGGAAAAGACTCTTAAGAATTTCTGTCTCCACTTGACCTCCTCTTGACTCTTGCTTTGCGTATAGCAAACATGTTGGTTCTTTATCTGCAAGTGGCTCCAAATATATTCTTCTACTTGCAGCCACTCATCAAGTAACCCTGCACAATGCGATGCCTGATGAAGCACACCGGCTCTAGATTGTGACTAAATGCTGCGTGATGTGTTCTTGATGACTGTTATCATCAATCGTCTTTGGTTCAGCAGATAACACCTGGTTAGAGGGTAAATGAATTTATGAGGGATGCGTTTAACTCACTCAAGTGGTGTATACGGTAGCTATCCATTAATTGCTGACCATTATGTAAGAAAGAGGAACAATTCTTTCCTCCTAAATTCTGCCAGACCCTCCGAGTATGGGATGTAGCTCATAGACACAAAGGTGTAACAAGGAATCACTGGGCCCTCTGCAAAACTTTGGATGCCCCCACCCCCCTCTTTCTGCACAGGTAAACTGAGAAGCAATGTTATTCAGTTGGCTAGTGCACACTTGAATGTGTTTTCCCCATGCAGATAAAAAGTGACAGCAGCTTCTGTGATAAGCGTACCTGCTTTCACTCATACAGACACACATGGTGTACAGAAAACGTGTACAGAAAATCGCATACAGAAAACTGACAGACAAGTGGGCTCCCAGCCTTAGCTTATTACACCCACTCTGTCCACCTCTGATGGAGCAAAACTGACTCTGCAGACTTGGTAGGTTGTGGGGGGAGGGGGGGGGAAGGGTTCGGGCTCTGTACACAAGACCCTGCTGCACACTGAATAGGAACTGTCTGCAAATCTTTGTCTACAAAACTTTGCATGATCTCCATCTTCACTCAGTTTAATGTAAAGTCAACCAGTTATTTCTCCCTAAGCTTGTTCCCATCTGGTGATAGGCTGCTGCAACATAGAAAAATGATGAACCCAGCTAATTTGGGCTGAGAGGGGCATGGCACTCACCTTACCAAAGCACATGTATGAACTAAGTGGATTAGATAACTATTAACAACAACAACAACAGACACCAGTGTTATTTTTAATAGGTATAATGGCCTTAGCACCCCAACAGTGGCAGGTACCTGCTAGCAGCTACAGTACAATGGATTAGGCAGCAGACTGAAGATGTAACTGATGACAGAGGGCGGGTCTCAGTTAGGGCTAATGGTTATATTTAGGCTTGCAGTAGAGTGTTGAGGTTAGGGGATAGGATGGGGAAGGGGGGTAGGTGTCAAGAAGGGATTTTATCATTAAGGTAACTTGAATTCCTGGAATCCACCTTTAAGAATACGGATATAATTTCCATAAACATAAAAGTAAATATATGAAGGTCTTGTTTTGATATTGTACAGATCCCGCATATTATTTTATGCAGTTTGTGACCTGAGGGCCAACAGAGGAACTTCTTCAGGTTGCTTGCTATAACCAGCCTGACTATAGAGGAGACACTTGGAAGGAAGATAATTCACCCTTGTTTCCTGATACATGACAGCTGGCAGCAGGATGAGTAGGTAGAGACACCAGACATACAGCCCTGGAATAACATAGGCAATGATACAGGAAAGAGGATGTGTCTCATAGGCATCCTTATAAGATGACATTTGCATAGCTCACAGTGCCATCTCCTTGGCTCTCTTCCTGCTAATGATGATGCTACTGCAGAATTAGAGCTACCAGTATGAGCAGACATTTCATCAGACATTTGTATCCTTTTGTTGCCCCTTGTGGTCTCCCCCTGTAGTTGTTTGTGAAACTCAGTAGACTAAAGCCTTGTACACAAGTAGGAGGCATGCCTCCTGGCAGGGATTGGGAATCGCCTCCTTGGGTGACATTGCCATTATACATTGTATACTGTTGCTGTGCGAGGGGGGTGATGGAGCAGTGCATGTGGAGCGTCATGTTGGGGGGAGGGAGGAGTGCGGAGAACAATCCCTTGGCCAGTGTTTGGCTGAATTGATCCGCCAGGCTGATTGCTGGCTGAGCCGCAAACGGGGAGGTCAGTGACCGCTGTACTCACGCTAGATTCTCAGCAGAGGCAGTCGTTTTTGGCTGCATCGGCCTAGTTTAATCCAGGGTGTATTCCTAGCAGGATAGGGGTTGGTTCCCAAAGCATTTCTCAAGAATTATTTCTGCTTATCTGTTCTTTTCCATACCTTTTTACAAACACCTTTAAAGATCCAAATAGTAAAATTAAGGCAAGAAAAAAATCAAAGTAATTTAATCAAGAACAATTTTTTGCAGTGATTTTGTTCGTTGGAAAGTTCAGAAAATGTATTTTACAGGTGAAAAATAAGGTGGAAAAATGACATGGGTTTTGTGAGTCACTCCCATTGATAACGAGGTATGTAAACTGACACACATAGATTGCTGACAACCTGTAACACAGATTTATGTGTAAACATAGTATATAGTAATTCCATTTTCAGCAAGGTTTTTGAAAATATTTATCAATTTTATATTCTAAACGGTGTAACATAGTATGGTAGCTGGTTTGGGACTATATATAGGTGGAAGAATTACAAAGAAAAAAAAACAATCTTTAATTAGCTTAATATGGGTCGTGTAATGCCACCATGTCACTGGGTCACTTAGAGATAGCCCTGTAGTGGGTATCTTGCATTACTGATTTTTACTATGTTTAAAGATACTGATTCTTCACTGCCATTGGGGTACATTAAGCTGCATTAAAGCAGACCTGAAAAACGTTTAAAAAAAAAGGTTCACTTACCTGGGGCTTCTGCCAGCCCCTTGCAGCCTCCCTGTGCCCACGACATCTTTGAACACCGCGGCTTTCGGTATCGCGGACTTGCAAGTCGATGGCCACTGTGCCTGCGTGGCCCTGGCTGCTCGCGTACTCATTTGCACTCCCTTTGCCGGGAGCATCCTGCGCAGGTGCAGTACGAGAAAACCTTGTACTGTGCCTGCCGAGGACGCTTCCGGCAAGGGGAACGCGAAGAAGGCCGCAAAGGCGCAGTGGGCATTGACTTGCGATACTGAAATTAAGCCACTGCGGTGGACCGGAGGATTGTTCAAAGAAGGTGCAGGGCACAGGGAGGCTGCAGGGGGCTGGCAGAAGCCCCAGGTAAGTGACTCTTTTTAAAAAAAAAACAATTCAGGTTTCCTGTAAGAAGAATAATGAGTGTAAAGTCAGGCTGTGTGTTCCCACTTGAGATGAGAGCAGACATTTGTTGTCCGTTCTCTGCTCATTGCTAAATTGTCAGTGAGCTTCTCTATATTTTATACATAGGAGCCGTTCACACTCGTGCAATGGATCCATGGGAGCTGTTGCGGTAAGCAGGCTGCACTTCTGTCCCAGGCAGGCGGATGCGTTCCCCCATATAGCCTATGGAGGTAACTCATCTGCCAGAATTATCCCAGAACACATGATAATGGATAAAATCTGATGAGATTTCCTGTGCATGTGGTAAATAGGTGTCGCTGGTAAGAGGTGAGTTAAATAGCCCAAACATGTTGTGGACCTCTGCTTGCACCAAAAAAGTTTGTATTGCTGAGCCATTGGTGTGCCAGCTCCAGGGCCGGTTCTAGACATTTTGCTGCCTGAGGCAAACTTGTGAGGGTAACCCCCCCCCCCCCCCCCATTGGAATGATTACACAGCACCCGACAATTTGCACTGCACGCTATAGCTGCAGTCAGCCCCCCAAAAAACACCCTCAATAAGGTAGGTAGCCAGTTATAGGTGCCCCCCAGTGTTGGTAGCTAGTTACAGTTGCCCCCAGTATAGGTTAGCCAGTTAGTTTCCCCCAGTATAGGTTGGCCAGGCACTTTCTACGCTTCCTGTTTCTGCCTGGTGCTGTCCCCAGACTTCTGCCGCCTCGGGAAGTTGCCTCACTTGGCATCATGGGCGGACCGGGCCTGGCCAGCTCCATATTTGCTCTATTACATCTTGAAGAAATACTGCAGCACTTTACAAAGTGCATTAAACAGTTCATACCACTCACTAGGGCTCAATTTATCAATAGAGTTGCAATTTTCCTTGTGCTTGCCTTGATAAATGTTTCCCACTGTCCTATAAAGGCATTTACAGTCTAAAGGTGGCCCCACACGATACAATAAAATGATCCGATTTTACGTTAATTCGATAAAAACGATCGGCTCTCCCGAAAAAATCGAAAGATTTTTTTTCATTCGACTGAAAAATCCAATCGGATTTCCCCTTTTTTTTAGATTTTAATCGATCCAAAATGCCAGATATTTTTCTTCAATCTTTCTAAAGATTGTATGGTGTGTGTTGGATTGTCAATTTATTAATATACATACCCTAGCAATTTTGTCAGAGTTTCCAATCATTTGTATCATAATTGGGGAAACATTTAACATACGTGTGTGGTACATTGGTCATATTTTTGAAATGTTACAATCAGTCAGAAAAATGTATTGCAATTCTTAAATTGAACAGATATTTAAAAAATGGTGTGGTGTGTGGCCACTTTAAGTCTGTAAGTTCTGTATGGATGTCGACTATTCACACTATAGGCAGGCCAGACCAAGGAGAGGATCAGGAAGGCTCTATAATAAGACCCAGGTGAGTATCTTTTTTGTTTTTTTGTTCTTTAATTCTGGTTCAGACTCACTTTAAAAGGAAATAAATATGTCAGCCTCCATCTACTGCTCTCACTTCAGTTGCCCTTTAACCTGAAGTTATTTTCCTCACTTCAGGTTCACTTTAAAAAAAATTGAGGCTGAGCTGGGAAATTAGGCACTTCCATTTCCGCAGAGTTTCTGTGCTTTTCCCCTGTAACAGCATTCGTAGTGTGCAGTAGATGTGCTGCAGACCCGGAGCTTTTCCCAATCAGGACACAGGAGAAGGCTGCAGTGCTGAGTGACTAAGGAGAGGGTGGGCTCGGCAGACAGAGGGCGTGCTCCCTGCTCACACTCCAGGCAAGCAGCAGCGTGGGAAAGCGTCGTAGTCAGACCTGGGAATTGATGCTGCTGAATGAGCGGCTACAGCGCACACTCCCACTGATCTCCCATCACAGGGACACTACAGCATCCTTCTGTCTGGGGGCTCCGCTAGCTTCTCAGCGCCCGGGACACGGCATTTCTCTGCGGCTTCTCACTTTGGAGAATTATCATTATTCCTCACTTTCTTCCTGTGCTCGGCAAGTGACTGACACTGCCAGCATGAAGCGGCCGTGTGATGATGACACCAGCTCTGACAGTGATCTGGATGAGACCATTGATGTGGGCAGTGAAAACAACTACTCGGGGTAAGTATTTCAAGTTGGTAAAGGTGGCACAGGCACGTCAGGTATCACTTGAAGAAGTTACTTCCAGGCAGGACTGTTTAGCAACTTCGCTGTGGTCTGTTTCACTGACATAAGAAGCCTGCGCTGAAAGTCTATTCAACAGATGTCACAACTAGTAATGGGCTGTGTGATGTTGCAAATCGATGCAGCGAGCCATTAGCAATCTACCCATTAATGGCACAATCTTGCTTGTACAAACTTATCATTTCTATATTGTAGAAGGGTAAACTGAGTGAATATACTGTGAATGAATACTGTGGGTAATCCTTCATATTACATAGAAGTGGTAATATTGTACAATCAAGATTGTACAATTAATGGGCACCTTATTGAGTATCCAATAATACGTACATGTCTCAGTTATTTTTTATGTAGCACTGCCAGTGCTTTAAAAGAGTACTTTAAAAGAGTTCCAACTCCTGCAGAGGAGCTAACAATCTAATATCTACCACAGTCTAAAGTCCATACCATAGACTATGGATAATTTGAGGGGAACCTGTGATATGGGAGTAACCAAGAATAATCAGAGCAAATCTGCACAGACACAGGGAGAATATCAGAAACACACTTGGGACCCTACTCTAAAGTGCTGTCCACTCACTAACAGCATTTACAACTAGCGTAGAACATGCACAGCTTTTCATTTATGTATTTTGACCTAGGAAAGCGATAGTTTCTAAACCAAGCTGGAACATTTGAAACTTTCTATGTTTGCAAAAATTATTCCATTAGATGAATGCCTTTAATTGTCCTGCTGTAAATGCAGGTACTGAATGCTTACAGAACATGTCAAGATAGAAAACAAACTCCTAGACTGATTACCAGCTAACATCTGTAGAAAGAGGTCTGTACTAACTAGAAATTAAGTCTTCACTTTCTTCCATTTTATAGTCCTAAAGTAGAGTGTCCTGGATCAGTTTTACACTGTAATAAATGAAGTTCACATTGATTTCCAGTATCTGATACAATCGTAGTCCAGTTCATTTCTAATGTGTGGGTGGACACTGGCAGAACTTCTGAATTACTTGACGATTGGATTCCTCAACTATTTAGCTGAAACCACATACACATGTAAGATTAAAAAAATCTTTGGAAAACAAGTGATCAACAATCAGTAGTTTGTAAAAGACCTCCAAAGATTTCAATGAAAAATATTTGTCTCTCAATCCATCACAGCATATTTATTCTGCGGACAGTCGTTCATTGCTCTTTTGCATGAACTGATCGTTTGCCTGTGTACTTGTTAGAACAGTTCGACATGCAAACCTCCCTGACAAGCCTCTGCAGCAGATTGATTCCTTGTTTTCCAAAGATTTATATCTGACGTGTGTATGCAGCTTAAGAAGTTACAAGTGAATTAATGCTTATTTGTTGAGTAGCTGAATGTAAATGTACAACATTTCCAGTTTTGAACAAAGAATATCAGTCCAGCTTATTCTCAGTAAATTAAGTTGTTTAATTCTGTAGATACTGAAGAAAAGGGGACAATTAATCCTTTACTACATAATTGAGTCCTCTTGCCCATACCTGTTACAGATTGATTGTACAGAGCATTGCATTTATAATGTGTGACCCTGTGACCAATACTACAATGTTGTGAGTTTCTATAAAAGTGATTGGATAGCTAGAGCTTATGTTTTATTCTGACAAAGATACAAGGCTGACCATAGAGGTGCACATTTTACTTTTTAATTAGAAGATATCTTTTTTTTTTTTCAAGTCCGAAGGTGCCCATTAACGGTACAATCTCCGAAACGAGATGCCGATCGGTGACAAACTATCCTTTTATTGACCGTTTTGTCTCTCCAAAGTTCGGAGCAATTCTTTTAGTTTTAACGGATTGCTTATCATTTTCTTCTCCAATGGTGGACTTGAACGATCATTTTGGGTCGATAAATCGGGAAATTGTACCGTAAATGGGCATCGTAAAAGTCCCCGTCGATGACACAATCTTAATTGTACAATCTATGGAAGATGAAGGAATACCTTCCAATAAAAGTACATTTAGGTATATTTACCATTCTACTATGAAGATTTGGTAAGGTACAATCAAGATTGCATCATCGATAGATTAGCAGAATATGAGTTTGTAACATGTGGGCAGCTTAAAACTGAAAGTAATTTTATGTGTTTTGCATTTACTTGTTGATGTTATGAAATTCAGTGAGTTTCAGCGGGGTGGTTCATGCCCAAGAGATGCCACTATATTAAACAAGGCTTTTTATCCTCATAGTACTTATATTATGCAGGCATTTTAGTGTACCTGGAGAAAGGCCACAGACTGGTGGCAATGGA
The DNA here is from genome assembly GCF_040937935.1 of Hyperolius riggenbachi. Lineage (NCBI taxonomy): Eukaryota > Metazoa > Chordata > Amphibia > Anura > Hyperoliidae > Hyperolius > Hyperolius riggenbachi. The sequence goes on from NC_090649.1 coordinate 294,058,643, forward strand.
AAATGTTAGGTCACCTCACATATCATTAGTATGACAAAACAATTCCTTATCCATTTCATTATACAAAATAAATAACTTTTTTTTTCTTCACTGAGCTGTCACCTAACTATTCCTACTTAATAAGATTGCTATATTATAAATAGATGACTCATATTTAGCGATGTCTCCTTGTCAGATAGTGTTAATGGCAGTCAATGAAATTCAGTCTGTCACCCCATCACATATGGCAGGGAGTGTGAATAATTTCAAGACGTACTTGAAAAGTATGCTGTGATCTCTGTCACCGATCTTCAGACTGTGAAAAAAACATCCTCAGTTGTGATAGGATGATCCTGGATGAGATGTCATTTTTACAATTAGTCATTCCTCTGTGCTGATGTGCTGCATACCTGCAGGCATTACTATTAATGACCGGTAGTGAATGGAAAATTATCCTCCAGCCCATCAGTATTAGAGTTTACACATGTTAAAAGTCACTTGAATATTTCAGTGTTTATATGGTTGATTTTGCTGTACTTGCAGTTATCTGCAAATGTATGGGGACATCAGGGCCCTGATTAACTGTCATTCTCATCACAGCATATAAGTAATCTGGCAGTCCTGGTTTGGATCTAACAGTGATTCGTTAGGTGGCTAGTGTTTGCAACTCTCACCGGGGTCATGATTGGAGTATTGCGAGAGTTACCAAAAGGTTACAGAGTTATCTATCGGTTGTGTTATTCCTTTCATGTACACACACCCAACAATTATACCTTGATGTCTACTACGTTTAGGGTAGTTTAAAAAAGTTCTCGTAGTAGGTGCCTGTACTTAACTGCAGCTCCACAACAACTAATTAACTAAACTTTCAACAACCCTTGCTGTGATCTGATATGATCTGGGGAGGGCTGACAACTTTTTCCTAAAGTTGCTTCAGTAAAATCAGGCCTCTAATGGAAATGGAACTCATTGAGGATCATTTACGAAATAGAACTGGGAAAAAGGTGGACTCATAACCAACGGCAACCAACAAGGTGTCATCTTCCCCAAATGTTCCTTGGTTCTCTTTACTCTAATTACGAAAGATATCAAAATGTGATTTGTCATCTTTCATACAAAGCAAGTCATCTGATTGCTGTGTGCAGCTTTACTTCACTTTTTAAATCTGATTTTAGTAGATTTGGCCAACTGATCCTAATTTCTACAAACTAGAGTGGTGGGGCAGTAAAACATAGATAGATAGATAGATAGATAGATAGATAGATATTTCTTATGCAAACTTAAGAATGGAACTAACTCTTTGCAGCTAGTTTTGATTCTGTTTTAATAATGAGAAAGGAAAAACTTGCTTACTAAGCAAAATTACTCTACTTTTCATAAATCAACTCCAAAGTACTATACTGGTGGTAATATTTCATACTATTATCAGTCACATTTTTACGAACGCTTTGTGCAGGGAAAGCATATTTAAAGATTTGCCCCTTTCCCTAGTGTCCATCATTTGTACAGGCCAATGAAACCCTCTCAATTAAATTATCTAAAAATATTAACTAAATTATTTTGTGACTGGCTGGCTGACTTGTCCTGCCCTGCTTCGCCATGATGAATAATAACTATGAGACATTTTCAGTGTTTTTAGAGAACTAGTGCAATGAGAGTTGTGTGTATGTAATTCTGTCTTGACCATGTCTTTTTCTCATGTTATTCTGCAGGCATAGTAGTGGCTCACTGATCCGATCAAACTCCCCAACAACCACCTCGCAGGTTATGGCAAGGAAGAAACGAAGGGGGGTAAGATGGTCTTTTTATCGTTGGCAATTTTGAAAGCAGAAAATGTAAACTATAATGGTGCTTTTGTTTCATTTCATTGAAGAAATATATGAGTTATCAGTAGCGACGAGTCAAAAATCCTCCGATTGTACAAACATCCACTGGCCTAAGAGCGGAAGCTCTGCCAACTAATGAAAATCACAAGCTGTCTTATCAATTAGCTGATGACTCATTTATTAACCTGTGACTTTGCAGAAAAAAGCCTAGAGCACATTCTCAATATTTGCCATCCACAATGTTCTTGAAGGATTATTTCAGGCAATAGTTTAGGCATGATAGCTGTACAGACACATTTCAGGTCCTCAGGCTATGTTCTCAGTGGGGCGTTGTGTTGCAATGTAATGGAGGCAACTTAAAATGCAGCAATGCACTGCTATTGTAAGCCTATGTGACATTCAGAGTGCATCTTGTCTGATGCGATGCAATGGAGTCCAGTATCCCAACGCAGTGCGTTACAGCATGGCCCACATCGTAACAGTGGCAGTGAAGTATCATTTTTATTGACTTAATGCCACACAGCACGTGCAATGTGACATCACCCCTCCATTGTGATCCTGTTTTTACAGGAAATGCAACACAGCTTCCTACTGGGACGTTAGCCTAACTGTGCAGTGTGTTCTGCTCTATGGACTGAGGAGATACACTGCAGGACTGTCCTTTACAGTTTGCACTAAACAACATCCGAACCTCTGAAAAGGCCAGTGACGTTGGGGACACCTGTACGCACTTAAAGGAGTCATCAGCCAATCCAATTCACCCCCCCCCCCGCCCATTGCAGATGACACGCTCCGCTCTCACGCTCTCAGCCGTTTGGCCCAAGGTCCCCGCCGGTGCAGAGGGCGACTTCGAGGTCCATGTTGTCCGTGGTGTACTGCACCTGCGCAGTACACCGTGGACTTGAGTGGCGCAGGCGCACTAGAGGAAGTTTCCCTCTTCACCGGCGGGGGCCCCGGTCTCAACGGCTGAGAGCGGAGCTGCGGGGTGGGACGTGTCATCTGCAATGGGCTGGAGGAAGCCCCGGTTAAGTAGAGTGAGGAGGAAGGACTTGGTTTGGCTGATGACTCCTTTAAAGAGAACCCGAGGTGTGTTTAAAGAATGTTATCTGCATACAGAGGCTGGATCTGCCTATACAGCCCAGCCTCTGTTGCTATTCCAAACCCCACTAAGGTCCCCCTGCACTCTGCAATCCCTCATAAATCACAGCCGTGCTGTGAAGCTGTGTTTACATCTGTAGTGTCAGTCTCAGCTGCTCCCCCGCCTCCTGCATAGCTCCGGTCCCTGCCCCTGTCCCGTCCCTCCAATCAGCAGGGAGGGACGGGATGCAGGCGGGGACTGGAGTTCTGCAGGAGGCGGGGAGAGCAGCAGACTGACACTATAGAGATAAACACAGCCAGCTCTGACAAGCTGTTTGTCAGCAGCGTGGCTGTGATTTATGAGGGATTGCAGAGTGCAGGGGGACCTTAGGGGGGTTTGGGATAGCAACAGAGGCTGGGCTGTATAGGCAGATCCAGCCTCTGTATGCAGATAATATTCTTCAAACCCACCTCGGGTTCTCTTTAAGATTACGAGCCAAAGTGATCAAGAACAATCATTTTGGCCAAGAAAAATCTACATCTTGAATTAGCATTAAACATCAGAAAATGCACAGAAGTACTGTTTCGCTTCAGAGGATTAATGCCTGGCTCATACAAGAAGTGATGAGAAATTACTTTTGTGTATTAACTGTGTTAGGCCAAGATCACTGTGCACAGAAACGTTATGGCTAGGTTTACAGTGGGCTTTGTGTTCCCTGCAACAGTGAAAACACTATGCAATGGCGCTGCACATTATGCGCAGGTTGCTTCGTATACAGTGAACCATACAGTCAATTAAAATTGTGCTTCACTGTTATTGTTAATGTGTGTGTTTTGCGGTAAGATGCCGCATGCCGTTATGCTGCATCACACCCGCTGCACTGTGAACGTTGCATAGGTGGTGCATTGCAGTGCGGTAAGCTGTGTTACAAAGCAGCGATTATGCTGTATTGCAACACACCACTGTGAATTTAGCATAAAAATGCTTTGACTACAAGCCTTTTGACCTCAAAGCTCGGGTACAAAATTAGATATTTACCTAAAGAGAGGGAAGCCTCAGGATCCTACTGAGACTTCCCTCAGTGCTCCCCCCTCGCTGAGCGTAACTCCATGGAAGATTGGCGACAAGGCATAGTTGCCAATCATATCAGGCCAGGGCCACGCACTTCCACATCCATTAGCACAGCCGTGCGAGCATCCCCCTGCATGGAGGAAAGCCTCAATAGAATCCTGAGGCTTCCCTCTGTTTAGGTAAATATGTCTTTTTGAACCCAAGCTTCTGCTCCAGGTTCCCTTTAATACTGACCAGGACAGGTTTTAGGGCTAATTCACAGTGCTTAGTTGCGTTGCAGAATAATTCTGCATGTCATCTCACTGCCCATACAGTTCTATGGTCCTGTTCACAGTTCTGCGTTCTAATGTATCGGGTTATTCTCGCTGCATACAGGCTTTGTAGGAAAGTCTATTGTATGTCCAGTCTCCACTAAAGTTCACACTTATTATGTGTGTGTTATGCAACTGACCACTATGAATCCAGCCTTATAGTTGTTGCAGCCTAAAGCAAGGACACCCATTGGCTCCAACACTCCCCCCCCTCCTCCCCTGGAAGTGCCCAGGGATAAGGGGGGCTTACCTCTCTCTCTCCCCATCTGAATAGCACAGCGCAACGGATCACAAATACCTACTCCAGTACTGGGTCCTCTCCTCATTTTCGCTGCAGCCTATCACCATGCTGAAGCATCCCTCCGTAGGTTCCCGAGGCATGTCACATCATTTCAAGATGCTGCTGCCCGGTGATTGGATGCAGTGATGAAGAGAATCAAATATTTGTGCTCCACTCTGCAGTCTGCTATTCATATGGGGCCAGTGCCATCCCTTAGATTTTGCTGTCTGAATCATATGATTCAGGTGGGGTCATGGTAAGACTAGCCTCCAGTACTGGTATCATCAGCAAGATGGCAGCTTCCATGCTAGAAAATGACAGGCAGCAAAAAGTAGTAATGGCAGCACGCCATGGTAGTTAACGATGCCCAAGCTAAGGTAGAAGTAAACTGTAAAATATGAAATGTATATCTGTTGTCATCAACCTTGTTTGGTAAAGGACAACTGAAGTGAGATGGAAATGGAGGATGCAATGTTTATTTATTTGTAAACAATTTTGCATTGCTTGGGTGTCCTGCTTATTACGATTCCTTTAATACTTTTAACTATAGACCTTGAAAAAGCATGCAGGTCACTTGTTTGAAAAAGCATGCAGGTCACATGTTTGACTACGTTTGGAAGTTGCGCATGCGCATAATTATCCTGGTATTTAGCATATAAATTCCAAGCTTGGGAAAGGGCGTAGGCAGCCTTTGAAATGCCGCTATATGAGACTCATAGGAATCAATTATGAAAATTACACTTTTTTTATGTTTTTGATGTTTTCAGACATATGCAATAAAATGATTTTTTTATATAAACAGTACTGGCAAACCTTCACAGAGCTACATCTGTCCAAATGAAGGCTGTAATGGGCCGGAGGATGTCAACTGAGTGCTTTGTGGGCTTAGAAAGATTCCAAATAAGTTGCTAACACATTTTTCTACCCGTAGATGCAGAATAAATATGGCATTATGAGTATTTATTTAACACTCATTTATCAGGCATAACATTCAAATCACAGACAGGTGACATAAATCATATTGATTATCTTGTTACAGTACTTGTCAAAGATACAGGAAGATGTATTAGGCAGCATGAGAAGTGTCAGTTTGTTAAGGTGGATGTGTTGCATGGAGGAAAGATGGGCAAGGATATGATGGCTAGATAACTGGCTCATATCATATTGTCTTCAAAACTTCAGATCTTGTGAAGTGTTCTTTGTTTTCAGTGGTTAGAAACTAATGTATCCCAAAGAAGGGCAGCTAGTGAACCAACAACGGGATCATGGGAGCCCAAGGCTCATGGATGCATATGGGGAGCAAAGGCAGGCCCTTGTGGTCCAATCTCACAGAAGAGCTACTGTAGCACAAGCTGATTACCATATATACATAGACCAACCGGGTCCAGTCCTTGATCAGGTGCTATATTTATTTCAATAGATAGGCCTTTGTTCCCAAATGAGGTACCAGTGTGCTAGAAGAAATTGCCTTGTGCTGCTGTTGTAGAGTGACACATGCAGAGCTACCACCCACAAAAGCTGAGGAGACCGGCCAGGGTCAGGAAGTGCCAGTAGGATCAGCTGTCTTCCTTGGTCCTGCAGTCCAGTCTAATCTGAGCAGACCCCTGAAATATGCAAAAAAACGTGCAGAGTGCTCGGTAACCACATTTGTTGGCCATGTGTATGATCCTCTGTGCTCCCCCCAGTCACCCGAGTGTAACAATGAAAGTGGCCATGAGAGAGAAAGTCCATGAGACAACGCACAGTGCACTGCAGCTTCCTGCATACTTGGGGCTGCACAGCTGGAGACCAGTCAGAGCGCCCAGGCAGACCTTTGCCCTGATGTATGGGCATGTTCACATCTCTGCTTTGCAGTATATTGCATTTTTATAACATGCTGTTTGCAGCGTGTTTCTAGATATTGTATGTAAAAATGTGTGCGCTCCAAAGCAAATTAACATGTTATGAAATAATATGCTTGTTTTTATGCACACAGTGTGCATTTCGTTATGTGTGAATGTATCAGTTGTGATATGTTATTGTAGCTGCAGTGATGTCCACAAAGAGTTACGTTCGTAAAGGAAATCTGAAGTGAGAGGGATATGGAGGGTTCCACATTTATTTCTTGGCCTGCTGATCCTCTACCTCAGAATCAGAAATGACTTTTTTTGCGAAATACTAGAGATGTTGTACCTAGAATTGGTTGTTGTACACATGGCATAGGCATTGTTACAAACATACAGTACAGGACAAACATGAGATATACATGACCAGAGTGACCAGAGGCGTATCTAGAGGGGTGCAGGCATGGCTCATGCCATAGGCGCCACAACCCCAATGGGTGCCATGCCTGCTCCTGTGCTGCTCCACCATGCCCCTGTGCCTCTCCATCACTCAGACATCAAAAGAGATGCATTCGGTTATCTGGGGAATATGGCTACTTAATTTATGTGTGTAGCGACCACTTGGCTAAGTGTTAGAAAAGAGTACAGAGAGGGAATAAGAAGAGATATCTACAAAAAAGCAACTTCAGCAATATACCAAGCCAAAAAACCCAAGCAACCATAACGTACACGAGAAAGGATGCTGTTTTTAGAGGGAAAGGTGGCTCTGACTGGCGGGGGGAAGCGAATTCAGTGTTTTCCATAGGCGCTATATTACTCAGATACGCCCCTGTACATGACAAACATGAGATATACATAAGATACACATTTTAGATGGGCATAGCAGCAAGCATTGGGAGGGGTATGGGGGTCATCTATTTGAAACACTAGCAGCTAGGGTGTGGGGCAAGTATTGCCAAGATTGACACCCTAGCTGCTAGCTGCTACCTCTGATACAAGTAGTCCCCGGTAAACGAACGAGATAGGGACTGTAGGTTTGTTCTTAACCTTAATCTGTTCTTAAGTCGGAACACTGTGCCATCACTGTCCCCTGTACCTCCTCTGTGTCCCCCTCCGTGTCACATCTGTCCTCTGTTCCTGCTTATACGAGTTTAAAAGCCATTTCTTCTCAGAAATTTTTAAAGTCGATTTTCTCAAAAACTACAAGTCCAATTTGAAAAAAAAAAATGTTTGCCTTGTTCCCATGGAAACACAGAATCCATGCCGTTTGTATCGGCTGGTCGTAAGTTGGGCATTCATAAGTCGGGGACTACCTGTACTTTAAGCAATAGGCCTTGAAAAAACATGCAGCAGATCAGGTGTTTCTGACATTTTTATCAAATCTGACAAGATTAGCTGCATAATTGTTTCTGGTGTGATTCAGATACTACTGCAGCCAAATAGATCATTGGGGTTGCCAGACAACTGGTATTATTTAAAAGGACATAAATATGGTAGCCTCCATATACCTCTCGCTTCAGGTGACCTTTAAAGGATATGACTAATTAAATCTGGCTTTACTTATCTGGGGCTTCTTGCAGCCCCTAGAAGTCATATGTGTCCCTCGTCGCAGCTCTGGTCTTCTCCTGCGTCCCGCTGGTTACCTCTGTAGGATCGTTGATCCCGATGGGTCAGAATCTTCTGTGCAGGCACATGCGAGCGCCCGCAATCATGCCCATATCTTCGGTACACTCCTGTTGATGTAAACACATCTGCGTCCAGGACAGCCCACGCATGCACAGAAGACGCTGATCCAACGGGTTCGGCAATCCTACAGAGGCTGCCAGCAGGATACAGGAGATAACCAGAGCTGCAACGAGGGACACAAATGACTTCTAGGGATGAAGCTTCTTGTTTGTCACCTCAAATATCCTTTAATAGCACAAGTAGGACATGGATGAGGACAGATTATCTGTGGTGACCAGGAGAAATTGCCTGCTGCCTACTCCCAGCTCCTTTCGGAGTCGGGGTAATTTTTGGGTACCTGGGCAATTCCATATGCAATTTACTTTTTCACCTGAGTTTTCTCCTAGGTGATATTTTTAAACTTGCCAATAAAATACTTTTTAAGCCACCAGAAAGCGAGGAAATACTCAAAATGATTTTACTATTACTTTTTCACCTACTTTTTGATACTTTTTTAGTTAAAAAGTACCGGAAAACTATTCTAAACCGAGGATGAAAAATTATCTCCTAGGAGAAAAATCAGGTGAAAAAGTGAATTGCATATGGCCCCTGGGAGTCGGAGTCAGGAGAAAATGCACCGACTCCAACTCTGACTCCTAATGAATTTAAACTGTAATTAAAATAGAAATTAGGATAAAATGTTCTTTTTCCCAGATAATAGTCATCAAAAAATAATTTATATATACAGTAATAGCTGTGATTAGTCCACAAAAATGAAATAAACCAATCAAAAATTAGTTACTTGTGCTGGTTCAATAAAGCAGTCCCCGTATTTTTAAAGTCATATATACATATCTGATTGTGACTGTATATATGATGTGTACACAGGAATCTCTTATATATGTTACGGCCAGAACCCGAAGTGTGGCCACTTCTCGTTCTGGCCAGCCACTTCGGGTTCTGGCCGGCCAATGTGCGAAGTGGTCGCAGCGGAGCGGCCAATGTCAGAAATGCAATTACTACACTAAGCACAATGTATTTTACGGCCGTCTCGCTGCGGCCAAATGTATTACAACTTGCTTAATTTCATTAAATATAGCCGGCGGCAATGTAATAGATGAAGCCGCCGGCTTTCGCACTGCCTCCTCCTCCTCCCCCCGATCCCCCCCCCCCCCTTCTCTCCTCTCCCTGCCTCCTAATACGATATGGAGCAGCCGGCGGGGACACGAGTGTCCCCGAGAGTCGTTCGTTGCTGCAGGGGTATCCTGCCGTTCTTGCAGAGCGGGTGCTGGCAGAAGCAATGTCTGCAGCCTCCCCGCTCTGCTTCCCCTGCCGCGACGAACGACTCTCGGGGACACTCCCCGCCGGCTGCTCCGTATCGTATAGAAGGTAGGGAGAGGAGAGAGGCGGGGGGGGGGAGGGATCGGGGGGAGGAGGAGGCAGTGCGAAAGCCGGCGGCTTCATCTATTACATTGCCGCCGGCTATATTTAATGAAATTAAGCAAGTTGTAATACATTTGGCCGCAGCGAGACGGCCGTAAAATACATTGTGCTTAGTTTAGTAATTACATTTCTGACATTGGCCGCTCCGCTGCGACCACTTCGCACATTGGCCGGCCAGAACCCGAAGTGGCTGGCCAGAACGAGAAGTGGCCGCACTTCGGGTCCTGGCCGTAACATATATACTAAATAACATCTATGCTGTAAGTATAAAGCCTGATGTGTAGCTGTGTCACTAATAGAGATGGTCAATGAGATGGAAATAATTCTGCGTTGATGCTGGTTTATGCAAATGCAAATGCTTATTAAATCAAATAATTTGATATGTTGTTAAAATTTGGTTTGGTGACTACGAATTAAAGGGTACCTGAGACGGATGAAAAGAAACGTTTTATACATACCCGGGGCTTCCTTCAGCTCCCTTCAGGCTAATAAAGTTGCTGTCCTCCTCCACCACCTGGATGTTCTGCTATGAGTCCTGGTAATTCAGCCAGTCAGCGCAGTCCGGCCGCGTGCCACTCCCACAGCCAGGATCATTCTGCACCTGCGCAATAGTGCTGTTTAGGTGTAGTATGCTCCCAGTGGCAGAGTGTGTGCATGCGCACTACACCCGACTATACCCATTAATGTATAAAACATAAATATTTAATTTCATCTGTCTCAGGTTTACTTTGTTACACAGTAGTACTATACTCTACATGCAGGCTCGGACTGAGCCACCGAAGTGGCGATTTTTCCCTCGGGGGGCCTCGGCCAGGCCCCAGTGTTGAAAGGGAGGGGGGCACAGCGCATGAAGGGGGGAAAGTGGGCACAGAGCGGTGGGGAGGGGGGGAAGCCTCCCCCCTCCTTCACCTAGGGCCCCCCCTTCAGCGCTCCCCCCCCTCCAGAATTGCAGCCAGCCAGCGGAACGGCTTACCGAGATAGCTCTGCATGCCGCTGGTCTGGTCTGGTCTCCTGCACTGAAACTGTCCAATCACGCTCTCACAGTACTTCCTGTGAGAGTGTGATTAGACAGTACAGTGCAGGAGACCAGACCAGCAGCGGCACGCAGAGCTCTCTGATCCCAGTAAGTGATTCCCACTCGCTGCCGCTGCTGGCTGCAATTTTGGAGGGGGAGCGCGAAAGGGGGGGGGCCCTACCGCTGCTCTGTGCCCACTGCCCCCCTTCCAGCATAGGGGCACTGAGACCTGCCTACCTAACTGGGGGGGAGCGCGGAAAGAGGGAGGGGGCTAGGTGAGGGAGGGGGGAGGCTTCCCCCCTCCCCGCCGCTCTGTGCCCACTGCCCCCCCTTCCAGCAGGGGTACACTGAGACCTGCCTACCCAACTGGGGGGGGGGAGCGCGGAAGGGGGTGGGCCTAGGTGAGGGAGGGGGGGAGGCTTCCCCCCTCCCCACCGCTCTGTGCCCACTGTCCCCCCTTCCAGCATGGCCCCCCCCACTAACTGGGGACCTGCCAACCTAATCTGGGGACACCTATAGACCGTATATCTATACTGGGGACACCTATATACCTGCCTACGCCTCCCTAAACTGGGAAATCTACCGGCTACTGCCAATCTGATTGCATTTTGTGGAGATATCTGCTGCCAATTTGATTGCATTTTGTCGGGAAATCTGCTGCCATTTGACTACTTGATGAATTATCATGAGGCATGTAACTACTTGATTATTTTATCTAATCTCAATGAATAACGCCGCAACTTATTTTGTGTATTTTTAAGTCTGCCCATGACCCATCATGACCACGCCCATGTACCAGTGCGTGGTGACACCCATCTATTTTTGCCGCATGTGGTAATTTCCTTATTGGAGACTGTCCTCAGAATTGCTCACAATCTATTCCCTACCATAATCATGCAAAATTTCTAGAGTACATGTGTATGTGAGACCAAAATGGGGGGATCGAGGGGGAGGGGGGCTAAAACTTTCTTGGTGTGCCTTAGTATCCCAGTCCGACCCTGTCTACATATGCACTCCCCACAGAGTGGCAGGGAATCCACTGAGAATGTTGTGCACATTGAACACAGAGGTGTTGTCTATCACCCATAAACCTGGTTCAGATTGTATATGAAGAATATGTAATAGAGGAAGAATCGCCTCATTCTCCTGCAGAGTACCTGCACATCACTCTTACATGTACCCACACTTATATTGCCTACGGTCTGATCCATGTTCAAATTGTGCATGAAGAATGTGTAATAGAGGAAGAATCCCCTTATTCCCCTGCAGACTACCTGCACATCACTCTTACATGTGCCCACAGTTACATTGCCTAGGGCCTGATAGATGTTCTGTGTTCCTGACTTCTACAAATACTCTTACCAAGAACTAGTTTTAGTCTAGGACTAAAATTATTTGAGGCAGAAGATCAGCCAGCTAGCCAGGTAACTGGTATTGTTTAAAACGGAATAAATATGCCAGCCTTCATATCCCTCTCACTTCAGTTGTATTTTAAAATTCCTAAGCGTTGGTGTTACGCTTGGTGGTGTATTCTCCACAGTCAGCATGCAACGCATGAGCTGGCGTGGAGGAGGTACACACACTAGCACAAGGAAACAGGCTATCCCTAGTATAGTGGAGGGGAGGACTGACTCCAATAGGAGATTGTGGCGCACAGAGCCGGTGCAGATCTGACAGCCACAAACAATGCTTTCGTTCGTTATAACGTCTCAGCGCAAAGTAGCGCTGAGCGCATAAACCAGAACTGAGGAGATCAGGACAGGTAGACAGAATGAACGCTTGCTAGCTAGCGGCTACTTAGCGACAGCAAGCGTCCAAAACCAGACAGACTGGAATGAGGCAGCCAATGCGATGCGGCGATGGCGTGCCTCACAAAGACAGGACAGGATAGTCAGAAAACAGCAGGATTAAGATAGATGAACGTAACACAGATAAATATACAATAAGTATGTTTTCCTAGCGTATTACAATTACAGCTATCAATGAAACTATTTGTAACGTCTGACTAACATATGTATATATCGGCAATGAACCGATATATGACATAAGCAGGAACGCTGACTAGGAATGGAGTAACACAGGGAACAGGACTCAGAAGGATTCGCTATCTCTTCGCAGAGATGAACGCAATCCACAAACGGTAACAGAACAGGATTCAGAAGGATTCGTTATCTCTTCGCAGAGATGAACGCAATCCACAAACAGTAACAGAACAGGATTCAGAAGGATTCGTTATCTCTTCGCAGAGATGAACGCAATCCACAAACGGTAACAGAACAGGATTCAGAAGGATTCGTTATCTCTTCGCAGAGATGAACGCAATCCACAAACAGAACCAGGAGCAGGGTAACTACCTCAGCACGGGTGGTCACGGTACGCGCAACCTACCAAAACGTGCTGGAAAGCTGACTAACTGCACACAGGATATAAACAGTTCGTGTACGTATACATCAGCGACACTGATGTATTAACGTAACACAAATACAAGGAAAATAATAAACGTGCTGGTATGCATATATATTGGCAATGAACCAATATATGATGCAAAGACCAGCAAAGTATCTTTATAACAATAAACACGATCGGGGGCTAAAGCGACAGCAAGGCAGGCTTAAGCTGAAGCTATGAAAACCCAAGGAAACCCTGCAGGAAGCAGATCTTTATACTGAGGTCATCCAATGGGAGCAGACATGCAGATTCCCACACAGGTGAATGATAATCAGTCACAAGCTGACAGCAGGGAAAGACAGACAAGGCTATGCAGCTTGCATGGAAATAGATCAGAACTGCCTGAGCTGCAACACTACTACTTCCAGTAATAGCTGCTGCAGCAGCGATCATTACAGTACCCCCGCCTTTAAAAGCGGATTCCAGACGCTTTTCAAAACCGAAATTCCCAACAAAACAGTCTGACTGATAATTCATGATGACCGGGACAGCCCGGCAAGACCGAATTCCAGAATCAGTCCCCACAAGACTGGACCCATCAGAACCAGAACCTACAGAACCATGCCCATCAGTACTACAAGCCCCAGTGTGACACCCATCAGAACCATGATTTCCAGAAGAAAGCCCTCCGAAATTCCCTGAGCGATACCCACCGCCTTCCAGGAACCGTTCAGAAACGCCAAAGCCTTTGCAATGCCCACCAGTACTGTCTTTACCAACACAAAACCCACTGTTGTACCAGTCCAAGGCACCAGGACAAGTTTTCTCAGAGACCTCCCAGAACACCTTGAAGCTCCAAAGAGATCCCCATAGGTCAGAATGCCCCTTAGGCTCACATGGAGAACCATCAAGAACCCCTATGGAACCTAGGGCAATTCCCGAGTCAGGGCCACAAGGACAAACATCAATATCAGGGCTTTCAGGGACCAGAACCATCTCTGGGCATGCAGGCAGACTGGCAATATCAGAACGTGTTCCCACTAAGGAAGCATCAGAGCACGCTAACACCTTAGACACACTTGGGCATTCTGGCACACAAAGAACATCTGGGCACACCGGCACAAGAGAAACCTCTGGGCATGTCAAGGAACTGTGAGCCTCAGGGTCAGCCAAGACAGGACCAAAACCAGGACTGGCCAAAAAAAAATCATCATGACTAAACTTCGCAACCACTGGACTTTTACACGAGAATGCTGGATCAGACTTAGATGTCGCTGATTCCAGCAAAGTCAGTAACAAATCAGATTCAGGGGCACCAACAAAACAGGACAAATCTTCTGATGTATGCACTGAACCAGATAGGGACTCCACAACTACCTCTGGACTGGACAGAGACTCATTTAATACACTGGATTGGAGCTCATGAGGCGCTGCAGAACAAGTCAGTATTGCAGCAGCCCCCACTGGACTAGGCAAAACTGAGGAATTCCCTGGACAGGAAGGGGACTCTGGAACCTCTGCCACAGCGGCCAGAGAACTAGAATCTTTCAGGATACAGGGCTGGGTTTCAGGAACACTCATCGGACCGGACTGAAATTCTGAGATTTCTATTATTTTGACCAGAGAATCAGAATTATCCATGTTACAGGGCAAGACCTCTGAAACATTCAGAGGACAGGGCTGGAGTTCCTCGGCTGTTACAACACTGGAGAGGGACTCAACAACATTGGTTAAATCAGACTGTGTACAGGGCAAGGTATCTGACACACTTGCTGACGAGGACAATATTTCAATGGCTTCTGCTTTGCTGGGCAGAAATTCATCAAGTTTTATTAGAGCAGACTGTAATTCCAAAACAGCTGCTAGACAAGTGAATATTACTGCAACACCAACTGAGGTAAGCAGTGCTTCAGCCTCCTCTGCTAGAGGGTTTAAAGTATCCAAAATACTGGGTGAAGCATAAGACTCTGCGACCACAGCTTCACTGGACAGGATCACTGAACAGTCCATATTGCAGGGCAAAACCATGGAAGCACCTGCTGGACAGCATAATGATTCTGTGACCTGAGTTTCATTGGAGAGATCTACGCACAATTCATGGTACAGGGCAAATTTATTGGAAAATTTTCTGAACAAGGTAATAATTCTGCGATTTCAGGTTCACATAGCAGATGCTCTGAGCTATTCACGAAACTAGAGCGAGGTGTAGAAACAGGAAGATCAAGACACAATGTTTGCGCATCTGAATCACCATTCATTTGTAAAATTGGAAAATTCAGATGCTGGGGTTCTGAGTTTACTAGACAGGATTGCTGGGACTCGGAAACTGATGTAGTGCATCTATTGGCATCTGCTGGATCAGACAGGAGTTGAACTTTATTAACACAGGTAATTTCTGCAGAAGTGTTTGCAGAGACAGGCAAGATTTTTCTGGTGTCTGTTTCACTAAACAAAGAGTCATGAGTACTGGCTAGGCTGGACTCGGAAGTCAGCAGGACCTCTGGATTCTCTGCTGAGAAATTTGCGCAGGGCAAGGTTAAGAATGTATCAGTGGCTTCTGTTTTACTGGGAAGTAACACTGAGTTATCCATGGTACAGGGTGGAATTGCAGGAACTTCAATTTCACACAAAAAGAGCTCCGAATCACCTGCTGAATCAGCCAAAGGTGCTGAAGCAGGCGGGTCAGAACGCCAAATTTGCGAATTCGGAATCACAAAAAAATCATCCAAAATCAGTTCCCACACATCAATCAATGGAGCCACAAAGTCATACTCACACACACCAGTTTTTATTAGGTTATAGGCAGACTTAATGCATGCATTCAATACCAATTCACTTTTTGCACTGTAAAATTGACAAAATGAACTTGAATCATTCTTCCATTCATTGACCAGAGCTTCCATCTCTCCTTTCTCAAATGGAGGATTCCAAGCATACTTAACAGGCAGATCATGGTTTGCAGATATGATTGTAGCAGGGACATATATTGGGTTAATTAGCAGGTGATTGGCAGATTCCTTATTCCTAAGAATCTCCAATACCTGTAGCAAGTGCTGAACTGTAGTGTATGCAAACTTTCCTTGCTTCACAAATAAGTTGATTTGTTCAATACTCTGTAATATCTCCTCATAATCATACTCAGATAATTCTTTTAAACAAAAATCTTTATTTTCCCTAGCCAGGGAGGAAAGTTCATTAGTAGTTTCATAAGTCCATTTAACTCCCCTGAAAGACAATTGCATTTCATTATCTGTTAATGGCAGAATCTCATTATAGGTCTCAGTCGCTAAGGATAACGACTCTGCAGATCGGACACGTTTCTTGGAACGTTTGCGTTTTGCCTTTGACCTTGCGGTTTTTGGTGATTTATTCAAAGCTGCAGGAAAATTATCAGTAACACTTTCTGCTTGCTGCTCATTCTTGCAAGCAATTGAAGGAGCAGCTGATTGGCCTGCTGCCAGGAGTTCATTAAGAGGAAAAGGCAATGGATCTATGCGCAACCAGTTATGGATCACAAACGCTAGAAATTCCAGCGGTCTATCTTTCAAATCGGAATGATTGAGAACATCAAATGCCCACTGGAATAATTCCCCTTTAAACAAAATATAACTTAGTTGGAGTGCCCAGGTTGAAACAGGAGTCGCTTGGAGATCAGGATTGGTCAGGAACCTGGCACATTCAGAGAAAAACTCATTTTCTGTTTCAGAGCTAAGTTCTTCAAATTTCTTAAAGGAACAGGAACCATAATTAACAGTGTCATACTTTCTGGGAATCCCCCCCACAATGGGGATTGGTAATGGGGTTTTCATAATGTAAGGCTTGGTGGTGTATTCTCCACAGTCAGCATGCAACGCATGAGCTGGCGTGGAGGAGGTACACACACTAGCACAAGGAAACAGGCTATCCCTAGTATAGAGGAGGGGAGGACTGACTCCAATAGGAGATTGTGGCGCACAGAGCCGGTGCAGATCTGACAGCCACAAACAATGCTTTCGTTCGTTATAACGTCTCAGCGCAAAGTAGCGCTGAGCGCATAAACCAGAACTGAGGAGATCAGGACAGGTAGACAGAATGAACGCTTGCTAGCTAGCGGCTACTTAGCGACAGCAAGCGTCCAAAACCAGACAGACTGGAATGAGGCAGCCAATGCGATGCGGCGATGGCGTGCCTCACAAAGACAGGACAGGATAGTCAGAAAACAGCAGGATTAAGATAGATGAACGTAACACAGATAAATATACAATAAGTATGTTTTCCTAGCGTATTACAATTACAGCTATCAATGAAACTATTTGTAACGTCTGACTAACATATGCATATATCGGCAATGAACCGATATATGACATAAGCAGGAACGCTGACTAGGAATGGAGTAACACAGGGAACAGGACTCAGAAGGATTCGCTATCTCTTCGCAGAGATGAACGCAATCCACAAACGGTAACAGAACAGGATTCAGAAGGATTCGTTATCTCTTCGCAGAGATGAACGCAATCCACAAACAGTAACAGAACAGGATTCAGAAGGATTCGTTATCTCTTCGCAGAGATGAACGCAATCCACAAACGGTAACAGAACAGGATTCAGAAGGATTCGTTATCTCTTCGCAGAGATGAACGCAATCCACAAACAGAACCAGGAGCAGGGTAACTACCTCAGCACGGGTGGTCACGGTACGCGCAACCTACCAAAACGTGCTGGAAAGCTGACTAACTGCACACAGGATATAAACAGTTCGTGTACGTATACATCAGCGACACTGATGTATTAACGTAACACAAATACAAGGAAAATAATAAACGTGCTGGTATGCATATATATTGGCAATGAACCAATATATGATGCAAAGACCAGCAAAGTATCTTTATAACAATAAACACGATCGGGGGCTAAAGCGACAGCAAGGCAGGCTTAAGCTGAAGCTATGAAAACCCAAGGAAACCCTGCAGGAAGCAGATCTTTATACTGAGGTCATCCAATGGGAGCAGACATGCAGATTCCCACACAGGTGAATGATAATCAGTCACAAGCTGACAGCAGGGAAAGACAGACAAGGCTATGCAGCTTGCATGGAAATAGATCAGAACTGCCTGAGCTGCAACACTACTACTTCCAGTAATAGCTGCTGCAGCAGCGATCATTACAGTTGGCAGTTAAGAGATGCATTTCATGTTACATACTTTCAATCAACAAAATTGTAATATACAAATTAGAGGAGTCGGAGTAGGTGGGATCCTAACCTGAGGAGTCGGAGGCGATGGCTTTTTGTACCGACTCCACAGCCCTGGCTAGGATAGAAGGAGGAGTTTGTACAACTTTCTGTTTAGTAAAATTAGGGATACTGTTGTATGAACAGATATAGTGGAACTCTTTTTACATTATTTGGCATAAAGGAATTTGAATATTCCATAGAAAATGCATTATATGAGCTATCAATCAAGTGGTAGTTGTGTGCCTGAGCTAAAGCAGTTCTCCAAATGAAGAACACCGATATAAATAAATTTTAATGCAAAAGTCACTGTTTATAAGGGTAGAATGTGTGTGTATTCAGTTTCTCTTGGTGTAAACTATGTTTTTGCTGACTGACCAGACACCATAGT
Organism: Hyperolius riggenbachi; assembly: GCF_040937935.1. Lineage (NCBI taxonomy): Eukaryota > Metazoa > Chordata > Amphibia > Anura > Hyperoliidae > Hyperolius > Hyperolius riggenbachi. The sequence goes on from NC_090649.1 coordinate 294,077,122, forward strand.
TGAAAAATATGCAATAGAAAGAGAAGTCAGTAAGGGTGGAAGACTGTTACCATATTCTTACCTTCTGCCAATGTGCCTATGCTAGCTCTAGCTACTCCACTGGCCAAATGCTACATAGTAGTGTCAGTCTGCTAAAATACCATGACCAAAAAAGGATAAGCTATTCTCTCCCCCTTAGAAATGAAAGAGTCCAGAGCTGACCTCTTTCAAAAAAAGTTAAAATCTGGAGATGCTAAAATTTTGCTCTCTGGCCCATGCATTAGATTAATCAGAAATATGAGAATATAGAGGTGTTCTGTAAATAATATTTGCATTCTGTTTTCCAGAAAATGTATTGTCTTAATGGCTGCAAAAATAAATAAATTTGAACATTTGTGTAAGTTTTAATTTAATAGAAGCCAAGTAACCCTATATATTTACATTTTGCTCTGATGGCATTAATGAGTCAACAAATTTTGTGTGCCTTTAAAGTAAACCTGAGATGGGAAAAAAATTCATATATACATACCTCCTTCCTCCAGCCCCCTCCAGGCTGGTCACTCCCTTACCGTCCTCTGCCTCCTGGTTCTCCTGCAATAGGCCCCAAAAATCTCTGGTATGGGGCCACGTGCTTGTATCCGTTGGGCATTCTTCACCTCCCGGCAAAGGGAGCACGAAGGGGTCGCGTGCGCAGCCAACTGGAGGATTTTCCAGGGCTAATTGCGGATGATTCAGGCAGAGGAGGACGGCAAGGAAGCAATCAGCTTGGAGTGGTCTCAGGTACTCTTTTAGGTTGTTTATAGTAACCTGTGGATGTTAAGCTGGTTATAAGCACAGCTTAGTACTGTCACTAACATTTTGTGTTGTTATGGACACTACTGTGCACACTGTAATGTTGTGCGATTTAACCACTTCAGGATTCTGCGTACGCTTAAGTACTCCCCTGAATCCTGAAGTGGATACCATGGAAACGGCCGATCGTTCGAGCGGCCGTTCCATGTCAGTTCACGGAGGGTGTCTCCGTGAACACCCTACGAGCCGCCGATCGCGGCTCGCAGGGTAAATGTAAACACATGGGGAAGATCTTCCCCGCTGTTTACATGTATACGGCGCTGCTGCGCAGCAGGGCCGTAGCGGAGATCGGCGATCCCCGGCCTCTGATTGGCCGGGGATCGCCGGCACCTGATAGGCTGAAGCCTGTCCTATCCGGCGCAGGACGGAATTCCGTCCTGCGCCGCTCACAGGGGGAGGGAGAGGGAGGGAAGGAGGCCAGGAAGCGCTGCGGAGGGGGGCTTTGAAGAGCCCCCCGCAAGCGCAAGCAGCCGGCGGCGATCAGACCCCCCCCCCAGCAGGACATCCCCCTAGTGGGGAAAAAGCCCTGGCTGCTATCTGATCTGTGCTGCGGGCTGGAGATTCCACGCAGCACCGATCAGGCAAACCACCCCCTGGCACAGAAGTGGTTAAAGTCTATGAACAGTTCACACCAGTTTCGGACAAGGAGGTGGAAAAACTGAGGAAATCCACCTGCGGGCCAAGGAGCAGAAACCCTGTGTTATCCCTCCCAATAGAAACCTGCAGCAAGTCTTCACTGTGAGCAGCAATACATGATTACTGCTGCTTGGCCAGCAAGTGGATTTCCTCAGCTTTACCACCTCCCAGTCCAACACTGGTTCACACCCCACCAGAAGCAATTCAATGCAACAAATTCTGTTGTTACAACACAGAACACAGATTGCATTGCTAGAAGTGCACACATTGAAGCGCACAATGTTTGTCGATGAAGGTGCACATTGGACAGTTGTTGCTTTGCCTGCTTTCCATCGCATGCCACCTCAAATGTTATTTTTGGTTGCATTAAGTGTACATTATAACGTAATGTAAGGTTGCAGTGTGAAATAAGCTTGTTATAGCATTAAAGAGTAACTTCAGTCAAAGTGTATATTTTTGGGTTTTAGATTAGATGGAGAAGAGTTATGCTGGGAATACACGTTAAGTTTTTACTTGAGATAGATGGGTTCGATAGATAAATTCCAACCTGTTGGATCTGGTCGATTCTACTTTCGTTTCGATTCTCCTCATTCAAGTGAATGTAATTGATAAGAAAAGATAAGGAATCGAGAGGGGAATCGAGCAGTGAATTGAGAGTAGAATCTATCGAAAGCGAAAACGACGGCAAAAACGAACGCAAAAACGCATCGTGTATTCCCAGCATTATGCTGGGAATACACCATACAATTTTCTGTAAGATTCTTCTGTTAGATTTTCTGTTAGATTTTCTGTTAGAATGCAAAATTAGATTATTTTCTGTAGAGACTGGTCATTATCTCTGGTGCATTGCCTTCTGGTTATCTCCTGCTGAGTAGAACAATGCCTAATTGCTAAGCAGATAGATGGTTAGATAGATAATTTACAACATGTTGGAATTTATCTATCTGGCAGGTAAATCTTACAGAGAATCTTACAGAAAATTGTATGGTGTATTCCCAGCATTAGAACTTCCTTCTGGTTTCTGTGCTGTCTGTATGTATAATTGTTGTGGAGATTTTCCCTCACTTCCTGTCCCATACATGCAACAGGAAGTGAAATGAAATCTTCCCGTAAAAAGGGGGATTTACATTGTTTAAGAATACAGACGTGCGTGTCATCAGAGTACACTATATGATTTGATAAAACAATATTTGATACAAAAAATTTGAGTAATACAATCATTATTTAAAGTACCCTGAAGGGAAAAAAAGACCCCAATTTTGGGTACTTACCTCAGGAGAGGGAAGTCTCTGGATCCTCCAGTGGCTTCCCCTATTGCTCTCCTTCTTGCCACACCCGCAAACTCCTTGACAAGGACCAGTACTCGCTCCTGTGCGCTAACATGGAGCCACCGGGTTAGTTTTTTGTTCTCCGAGCCAGAGTGGTGGCTTCATGCTACTGCACAGTGCGGGTGAGATCCCGTAACTTCAGGGGACCCAACTCTGGAATGAAGGGATGGAGAGGGAATTGCGGAAGCCTTTGTAGGAGTCCGGGGCTTCCCTCTACCAATGTAATTATGTACATTTTTGACTTTTAATTCTCCCATATTTACAGTATACAGTTCACATCTTGTATGTTCAGTAATAAGTACGAGCACAATTATACAGTTTTGAGATTCAGCTCATGCTTTGTGTCGGTGTCAGCTCTCACAGAAACAGCAAATGAGGGGAAGTCCTATGTGGACAGAAACAGCAAAACATTTTCAAGCTTGCTCACACTATCCAAAACAAAAATATATATTTGTCTGAAGTTACAGTTCAGATCAGGGGAACAGCTTATATGGTTCCTGCAGACATTCAGTTTTCTGGTCAATTCAATCATTTGATGTAACTGACTGAAAATACAGTTTGATAAAAAAAAAAAATCAAATCAAATTGCCATAATTCTGTGAAGTTAATGGCAATGCAATCATTTTAATTCCCTATTATTTATGATGATAGAAATTGCGTAAATATTTTTCATGTGTTGGGGTGCCATTAAGCCTGGTACACACTTTCTATTATGATTGGCCAATCACTGACCATTTTTACCACCTCCATATAGTAGGAGGGCCAACAGATATTGAATATTATAAGCAGATTGTGTAGGTAAACCCTCATACTACATGGAGGTGGTAAAATTGTCCACTCAAAAGTGGGTGTTTGTATGCAACCTTAAGGCTTCTTGCACACCAAGACGTTGTGTTAGGTGCCACGTTAAGGTCGCATAACGTGCACCTAACACAACGTATGGTGCTGCAAAAGCCGACGGTAGAGTGAGCCGCGTTCGGCGGCTCGATTCCTATAATGTCTCCCAGAGTGGCGCTGATTGGCCAGCGGGACCACGTGATGCGGAGCGAGACACTCCGCATCACGTGGTCCCGCCGGCCAATCAGCTGCCGCCAGTGCAGTGAATATTAAGTAGCCATGTGCGCGGCTACTGTAGCTGGCTCTCCCCGCCTCCTCTCCGCCCCCCACTGCGCATGTGCAAACAGTCTAACGCGGCTATAGCCGCTCCAACGCCGTAGCATGCTGCACTTTGCACCGAACGTGCAGCATTACATGTAACGCAACGTGGGCTGTGTGAACAGCCCACTTGTGTTACATTGCTGTGCGTTGGGGGAGCGTTACAGGCGCACTAACGTGCGCCTGTAACGTCTTGGTGTGTAAGCAGCCTAAGCCTGGTACACACCTTCAGTTATGATTGGCCAATCACTGACCAATTTACCACCTCCATGTAGTAAGAGGGTCAACAGATATTGAAACTATGAGCAGATTGTGTAGGTAAACCCTCATAATTAATGAGGGGGGGGGTAAAATTGGTCAGTGATTGGCCAATCATAATTGAAAGTGTGTACCAGGCTTAAAACATTTTAAATGAATTTGGTCCAGAATGTCAGTTCTCCGCTAAAGCAGAGTCTAAAATATCTATATGTTTAGCAGTAGAAAACCTGCTTACCATTTTTACATTTATTCTCCTTAGTCAAACCCTATAAGCACAGACAATGTTACAGTAAAAATATCTCTACCATGCATTTGAATAAGAAAATTGTAATTGGTGGTAATAGTGTCATTAATGAGCAAAACATAAGTTCACGCTGTGCCTGAATGAAACGCATAGGAGATGATTTATATAAACTAGAGAACAGTGTCCACCATTTGTTAGAATGTATTGATGATTATGATTCACATTTCATCAGCCATGTCTTTTATGTACGTAAGAAATTTAAACAAAGCATGTGATTGGCTCACACAAATGGCTACTCAGCAGCTGTGAGGTTTTTCTGAAACCAGATTGTTTTATGCAATGTATTTTTGGATATATTATGACATATAAATCTGGTCTTTGGGGGAGGTTTTTGAACATTAATTAGGACTGGGATTCTTATGCTTGAGGTTTATGTGTAAACTTTGGGAACCTTCCTGCTATAAATGTGTAATGAGTTAATGCTGCTCTCTTTTCTGGTTTGTCACACTGCTTTTTTTTCTTACAGATTATAGAAAAACGCCGGCGAGATCGTATCAATAACAGCCTGTCTGAATTACGGAGACTTGTGCCGACTGCCTTTGAGAAACAAGTAAATAGTTTCCTTGAGTTTTTTTTTATATATCCCTTGCGCTGTATCTCTGATCTGAAATTGTTGGTTCTGTTTTAGGCTCATTAAAATAATATTGCATGTGGCCTTATCTGGCACTGGGCTTGCTCGGCAATTAAATCCTTTGTTGTGGTGAAACTGTTAAAATATAATCCGATCATGAAAGTGGGGAAGAAATGTTTCCAGGACGGTTGTTGTTTTCCCTTAGGGATAACATCACTCACGATGCCTTAGTTCTGCTCAGGAAAATAGTGTGGTTGTTTTACAGCAGAAATCAACCTATTGTGTTTCCTATGTGATAAATGAGTGTCATATTCCAAAAAGTTTTTTCCCCCCTCTTCTGCTATGGTGGTTACGGCTGATTCTTACAAGCTAAATATATCTTTTCTTTACTCTAGGAATAAAAAGAGAAGTGAGAACAATTCTACTTTTGTACCGGCTCACAACCACATAACATGGTGCCCACTAAGGGTAATATGGCACTCATGCAACCGGACCACTCTTTTGTAATAATAGTCCCCATGATCCCCGCCAACGTGGAGGGAGGGGCTAAGGAGGCCCTCTCCTGTGACGAAATGCAGCGTTACATGCAGAGTGGCGGCAGTGGAATGTTATACATTACCTGATTCCGGCACTCCTCTACAGCGCAGCCGTGTAGCCAATCACTATGCGGCTCCCGTCTCTGATCTGTCATGTGACAGACATCATGAGCCACATGGTGTTTGGCTGCCAGGCACGAGGCTACAGTGAAGATGAGTAAGTAGGACCCATCCTGCTGCCGAAAACAGGTTATATATAATGCTCCGCTGCCGCCTCTCTGTATTTAACACTGCATTTGCTCACAGGAGCGGATTTACTTAGCCCTGCTCGGTCTGCCTTATAGGGGGCCAGGGGGTATGTGACGTGGGGGCTGGAGGGTACCTATATACTCTGACTTGTGGTGGGTGGGGTCCCGGTCGGTAGATCTTTACTGGGGAGCCCGGCTCCTCAAGTTACACGCCTGCACGCTTTCTACAGTGTTGGATTTAAAAGTGTTTCTGCAGAAAGCTATCACACTTCCATTTGCTGCCTCTGTATGTCTGTACAGAAGTGAAGGCCACACCCCAGCCACCATGTCACTGGGGCATACACTGGCTTTATGGTGCAAACTGCAAACACGTACAATGGCTGTCGCACATAGGGATCTGCATAGTGATGTGTATGGTGACAGTTTAGGGCCCAAGTGCTGTACAAACATGCTGCTCGGCTACAGTTAAGCAACCTATACTATTGCTATGGAGGGGTAGGGGAATAATACCCTCATTCGTATTAGACAGGGGCAGCTGTGCACATGCTAGATTCTAAGCTGAAATGGTCCTGGAAGGCTGCTTTTGCTGAGTTTAATCTTGAGTGTGTACAAGGCTTAAAGGTGCCCATACACTCGTCAGATTGGCAGCAGATAGATAAGAAATGCATCTGATGGTCTATCTGATGCGTTTTTAGAACATTTTTTACCAGGATAGAATTCCAACAGATTTCAGTTTGAAATCTATTGAAATTCGATCTGATGGCATTTTTTTGCCATCAGATTTCCATTAAGGCCAATGCAAACTGATAAGCAATCTCTTCAGATCGACCTAAATTTTCCACCCTGCAAGTTCGATGGAAATCCATCGAAATCGATCGAAATCGGCCATCGATCGGTCGATTGGCCAACCGATTTGCAATCGATCAATCGATCGATCGATCGGGATCGATCGGTCGGCCAGAAAATCGGCTGAGTGTATGGGCTGCTTAAGTCAGATGGACAGGCAGATGATGTGGCTATGACTAACACAGCCATGCCACACCTACTCACCTTGCCATACACTTGTACACTAGTGAGGGTGTGGCTTCAAAGGAGATGGCCACACATCCCAGCCTACCACCTGACAGTAAGCCAACCTGTGCTCTAACGCAAAAGCTGATGTATGGTCATTGGAGCAGGTGGCTTATGGCCACAAGCTCAAATGCAATCAAACCACTTTAATTAGGAAATATAGCTTGTTTTTGAACCTATGACCTCTGATTTCTCAATTTTAAAATTAGCACTGCAGAAAGGGTTGTTTTGCTAAAAAAATTCCCTCACCCTTAATGGGCACTGTGTCATGCTTGACACAGGTTCACTTCAAAGTTCCAGTTTAGTGTCATGTTTTAACCATATTTCATGCAGTTTTCGATTTGCTTTACATAAGCAATTTTCAATTGCCAAGGTTGAAGTGTTGAATAGCTGAGTGGTAGTGTCTTCTTTCATCAATATATCTTCTTTTCATCATATCTTCTTTCATCAATATGCAGGTAAAACTCGAGAACTTGGAATATTGTGCAAAAATCCATTTATTTCAGTAACTCAGCTTAAAGTGAGGGTCCAAGCAAATAAAAAAATTAAGATCCACTTAACGGGGGCTTCCTCCAGCCCCTTGCAGCCATCCTGTGCCCTCGCCGCAGTTCCGGTGGCTCCCAGTCTCCTGCGCTGGCAAAGCCGACCTCGCCAGGCCGGGTTCCGGGTCGACTGCTGCTGCGTTCCACGGCGCAGTAGTCCTGCTCCTGCGCAGTACCGTCCTATTGACGTCAGCAAGACCACGTGACCCGCGCCGTGGAACGCAGCAGCTGCCAACCCGGAACCTGACCTGGCGAGGTCGGCTTTGCCAGTGCAGGAGACCAGGAGCCACCGGAGCTGCAGCAAAGGCACAGGACGGCTGCAAGGGGCTGGAGGAAACCCCAGGTAAGTGGATCTTTATTTTTTTATTTGCTTGGATGTTTCCTTTAAAAGGTGAAACTAATGGTGGTCACTAATGATCCAATCTTTTTCATACAATCTTACCAAATCTATGTAGGATAAGGGTAAATTAAGTGAATATACTGAATGGATACTTCAGGCAGTTACCTTATATTACATGCAAATGGTAAGATTGGATGAAAAAGATTGGATCGTTAGTGGCCACCTTAATATATGAAATAGGAACACTTTGTAGGTGTTTTGGATTAATTAGCTGATTAGAGTTTGACACTTTGAGCCTAGAATATAGAACATTTCCACAATATTCTAATGGTCGGAGACTTTGATTTTGAGGTTCTTATAAGCTGTGAGCCATAATCATCAAAATTATAACAAATAAAAGCTTAGAGTCTGTTTCATATATTAGTTTCACATTTTAAGTTGAATTACTGAAATAAATGTACTTTTGCACAACATTCTAATTTTTTGAGTTTCACCGTTACGTGTGTCTAGTATTAAGCTATATACACATTTTAGATAGCTATCATTCGGAACAACAGATAATTAGTAAATGAACAAGCATTCCTTGACTAGAATGCTGATCTCTTTATTGAACAAACTCATACAACATATACTGACGTGCTATATGTTCAAACGACCGATCAGTAATAAATATTGTGCACGCATACAGAAATGACGTCAGAGTTTGCTGGGTGATGATTCTGCGGTATCGTTATCTAATGATATCCATACACACTTTTTAGAAATAAACGATCACTGTTCAATTAGATTCGTCCTGACGGATATGCATTTTCCACCGATATCGGTTTCTCCTCGTTAGCTTTAATGATTGTTATCTGAAGATCGACTGTTTCGGAGCCGTTTCAAACGACTATAGTCTAAACTGTACTGGTTGGGGGGTGGAGGCGCCCAAAGATAGGCTTCTTCAAGTCAATACAAGTGCCTTTAAAATATGGTCACAAGCATGGACGCCAGAGAATAATCTAAACTGCGGCTGTGAGACTCCTTAAATGGATTGTGGGACTTGTAGTTCCTTAACGGCTGGAGAGCCAAGGCTCCCTACCCCTGTGTGTGCGTAGCTTTAACCTTCCTCACCCCATCTATTGGAGGCCAGTCCCCTGCAAGGAAAAGCCACCAGGTGGCACCGTTATCTGCATGGCAGAAAGTAGAGGACACAGCTGCTATGGCCACATTAAAACTTTAGTTCCATGTGATGTGACCTCCTGATTTCTTTGCAGTAATGCTGGATACACACGAAAAGTTTTTTCTGCTCAATTCTCCGCTCGATCGTTTTTCCACTCGATTCTCCACTTAATTCTCTTATCTTTCACTCGTTTTTCTTATCTTTTTTCCATTCACTTCTATGAGAAATCGAGCGGTAAAACAATCAAGAGTAATATTAGACATGATGGATTTTATCAATCGAACGCATCTATCGAGCGGAAAAACGAAACGTGTGTACCCAGCATAACATAGTTGCAGAGTTTTTAACAGAGATGCACACTAAAATAATACCTCATGCTGTTGACTTTGCCATTGACGAGCTGAGAAGGAAAGTCACCGGAGAAATATCCACTCTCCAGAGACACATGGAGAGTTTTATGCAGGGTATGGTAGTCACATGATCAGTTTTAAAGTGTACCAGAGACAAAATATTATAAAAGATTTATACATACCTGGGGCTTCCTCCAGCGCTCTCCCGCCTGATTGCTCCCACGCCGCCATCCTCCGCCTTCTGGATCCTCTATAACGGATCCCGTAATTTCAGCCATTAAGTGAATGCGCAGTGCGGCTGCACGCGCCCACTGTCTTGTTTCCGCAGCTGGGAGTGAGACGGCTATAGCAGTGCGGCTGGTGTGCGCTCGCGGCCAGGCATGCACGGTGCGTCCCGACTTGCCAAACTTACGGGGCTTTTACCGGGACCAGGAGAAGGCGGAGGAAGATATCGTGGGAGCGATTGATGTGGAGGGGGCTGGAGGAAGCCCCAGGTATGTATAAATCTTTTATAATATTTTGTCTCTGGTTTACTTTAAGGTAACCTTTTGGGAACGGTATGACTGTACAATTCTGTATGTTGAATAAACTGCTACTGCTGCACTTTAGTATCAATAAAAGGTTTTATTCTCAAAGTTCACATCCGAGTACTTCACCTTTATCTGGTTCCACATCCCTATCTCCTTCACCATGCAAATGGGGGCTTATTATTTTCTATAAACCCCCCAAGCTGGAGATAAAAATAACAGTTTCATAGTGTGTTTTTGAAGACAGAGTAGATCTGAACTGGAACAGAAGAAGAACTGCTGTAATTTAAAAGTGACCCCATAGAGTGAAAATTAGCTATGTCGCTGAGTTCAGCCTGTGGTTTTACATTATGAGCAATTTCAAGCTAGGAATAAACCAAAAAAGCTTAGAACAATTGAGCTCAGTATAAAATGATTATTTTCTAATGTTATTTTAAGTAGTCTGAGTATCAGCAGTAGTAGTATTTAGCACAATATAATACTCAGTAGAGCTATACAAAGATATAACTCACAAAGACATTGCGCTTTTAGTTGAGAAGCAAATCAAGTAGCAGAGTGTAGCATTATAATAGTCCATAACGCTAAATATATAAATATATTATACAACTATATAATGTACAGTGCATCCATTCAGGGTGCTTTCACGCGCTGGGTTGCTTTGCAACGTACACTGTTTTGTGCATTGTAATTCTGTGGGCAGTTCACATCACATCTGCACATCTGTTGTGATGCCATAAAACTTTTCCCCTTGTTACAACGCAAAAACATACAGTGTGTTGCTAGAATTGCACGGGCCGATGCGCGCAATGCATGGCTCTGCCGCCATTAAGGGGCACATTGACATAGTTGCATAAAAACACAGGTCAGACCTTGTGCTTTCATTTAATTTGTGTTACAAGAACTCTCCGCTTAAGGGCTTATTTTGTTGTCAAGTTGTGTATGGTAGTTAGTAAGTCAAGTAATGAGCTGTAGATTATTAAATAAGGTTGTGCAGGCAACCATTAGCAGATGTAAACAGGACTGTACTGTAACAGAACACCTACAGGCTGCAGGTGAGAACACTACAAAAGAGCAGTTAAAGTGGACCTGAACTCAGAACTTCCTCTCTGCTCTAAAATATACACAACAGCATAATAACCTTTAAACAAAAAAACATTTCTTTGTTACAGCTGATACAAATGATAAAATAAATCTGCACTGTTTCTACTTCCTAAGTCATGGAAGCAGACATATTGTTAACAGCCTGTGCTTTCAAATGAGCTTATCTGCCATAGACAGTCATGTGACACTGGGAGAGATCAGATTACAGCTTGTGATTAGACACAAATGAGGGGGAATTAAACAGGCTAAACTCTCTAAATACATACATTACTCTATGTTTTCCTTCTGTCTTGTGCAAGAGTACAGGTCCACTTTAATGGCCTGGCCTGCACACCAGCCACCAGCAGAAATACTATTATTATAACAATAATAATACTAAAATAAACGTGCAAGAAACCGAGTGAAGAAGGGGATTCCTGGTAGCAGCTCTGCTAACAGATGAGGACCTTAAAGACACTTTCTGAGCATTTCATTGATCCAAGCAAAAAAATAGTGCCCAAAATGGTTACTTAGCTAGGCAGAGGGAAGCCTCTGGATCTTTGAGGCTTCCACCATCCCCTCCACCTCGCTGTTCCAGCTTCGAGACCCTCCGGAGCCCGCCGACAAGGACATGTTCACGGAGCGCAACCGCACAGCGCAGGCGCAGACTCCATCTGCACACTAGCTCAGAGTCATATGGGCTCAGCTTTTTATGGTGAGCCTGATTGGAAGCACCTTGCTACTGTGCAGGCGAGAGCCATCCTGCATGTGCAGCCGCGCTTATTCTCATATGGGAGTGTGACAGTGAACATCGGAGGGAGACAGAGGAAGCCTGTGGAATATCCAGGGGCTTCCCTCTACCAAGATATGTAACTTTCCCCCAAATAACTCATAGGTTTGCTTTAAAGATTTTATCCTGCAGCTGATGAATAATTAAAATGGTAACAGAATGTCAAAATGTCTGTTATGCTAGGTACACACCATACAATTTTGTGTTAGATAGATGGTTCGATAGATCATTTCCGACATGTCCGATCTTATTTTCGATCGTTTTTCTGATCAATTTCTCATAGAAGTGAATCGAAATAGATAAGAAAAGATAACAGAATCGAAAATCGATCAGAAAATCAAATCAGAAATTGATCGGACGGAAAATCGTGTGTACCCAGCATAATAGTGTTAATTTGATTACAAATAGCTGAGAAGCAAGCTGACTACAGGAGTGCTGAGATACAGTACAATAGAAAAGGAAACCCTGCCTGTTCGAGATTTATTTATTGTATTTATAAAGTGCCAACATATTACGCAGTGCTCTAGAACACTCTAGAAAAATAAAGGGCAGAAACAAGAGGTAAAGAGAGTGTCTGAGAGTGGTTGAAGGGTGCTGAAAGATAATGGAAGGTGTTTCAGAGAGAAAAAGATACATTTAGGAAGTCCTGAATATAAGGTTGTGGAGCTAGCCATAGACATATCAGTAGCTGACCAACAACCTCAGAAACTGTCAAAAACAACAGGATTGGTGAGTAATGAGTATTGTGTCCAGTGGTGTAGCAATAGGGGGTGCAGAATTTTGGACTGCACCAGGGCCCAAGGACCAGAGGAGCCCACACGGGGCACTCCTTCATTTGCTGTATTAGCTCTTTATTGGTGCTGTCATGGCAATGATCACATCTATATGTGCTTTGAATAGTGTTAATCATTAACAAACCATTCCTTGGAAAGCCAGTTTGGTCATCTGTATTAAGTGATTGTTATACATAGAGTATTCAGGGGTAATGTAAAATTTGCACTGGGGCCCATGGTTCTGTAGTTACACTACTGACAGTGTCTATGAATAAGACAACCAATGCCATGTGTATGTTATCCATTAATTTGATTGATTATGCACCGTTTATTCAGAGGCAGGTCTGCACATGGCATACAAATAGTATAATGGCTGTGGTCGATGATAAACCGCTGTGTGTGTATATGTGGGCATATATACAGTATATGGTACAGTGAAAATGATGGGTGTAACCAGTGTACAGAAGGAAATATCATAAAACGAAGAAACTTTGGTAACTTTCAGTAACCCAGCACTAAGCCTGTATGTAAGCTATAGCATACACTATAAACATTATCTTACTGTAACAATGACTCAGGATCAATTAACCATTTGTTTTACAAGATGATTTACACTTGTAAAGTGGTAATGGATTAATTATGGGTCTTGTAAAGTGATAATGGTCTAATTAGCTGCAGATGGTAAAGGAACAAGTAGTGGAAGTGCAGTAACTCTAGTGTTGTGGATCTCCACTGGGACTAACTAGCATAGTACTGTATATCCCATCTACAGGTATACAGAGGAACAGGGCTGTCATGTTAGTGCACAATAAAGCAAGAGGTGTTGTCTACAGCATTCACATACAGTTGTCTACTAATTGCATGTGATCTGCCGCAGCACTGTTTTCATTGTGATTATAAGAAAGCAACAGCTGCAGCATAATAAAAGTATAGATTCAACGTGTATGTGGGGGGAATGTGCCTGTGTGTGCATGTCTGCATGTGTGTGTTTCTGTGTATGGTGGGTGTGCCTGTGTGTGGTGGGTGTGCCCGTGTGTGCATGTCTGCATGTGTGTGTTTCTGTGTATGGTGGGTGTGCCTGTGTGTGGTGGGTGTGCCTGTGTGTGCATGTCTGCATGTGTGTGTTTCTGTGTATGGTGGGCATGTCTGTGTTTGGTGGGTGTGTCTGTGTGTGCATGTCTGCATGTGTGTGTTTCTGTGTATGGTGGGAGTGCGTGTCTGTGTGTGGTGAGTGTGTATGTGTGTGGTGGGTGTGTATGTGTGTAAGCATGCACACACACCTTTTTCTTGTATAGGCACTATGCATTGCTTAAAGGGGCCCATACACCTAACGATTTTCCCGCCGATATACAGCCGATCCGATCACAGTGATTGAATCGGCTGTGAAATCGCCGCGCACACCGCTGACAGAACGATCGATTTCCGTCCGAAATCGATCGTTCCCGTTGATCCGTCCGTGCGGAAGATTTCTCTCGATCGCCGGCGGGTCGGGAGTGCGTCGATAGCGGCGTTCGAATGCCCGACGACCGACGCAATACAGCGGGTATACATTACCTGCTCCGGCCGGCGCGAGTCCCCTGGTCTCTGCTCCGGACCGTTCCTGCAGCTACACAGAACTTCCTGTCTCGGCAGGAAGTTTAAACAGTAGAGCGCCCTCTACTGTTTAAACTTCCCCTGGACAGGAAGTTCAGTAGCTGCAGGAACTGTCCGGAGCGGAGAAGAAGACAGCAGAGACCAGGGGACTCGCGCCGGCCGGAGCAGGTAATGTATGCAGGGGGGGGGGGGGTGTCAGCTCCACAGATTGTGATCGGTTTTACGCTGAAATCGATTCACAATCTGTTTGCAGTAAAGGTGGCCATACGATCCTTCTCTGATCAGATTCGATCAGTGAGGGATCTATCTGTTGGTCAAATCTCATCGCCTTTGTAATGTGTGTATGTAACGATTGCGGAATCGTCTCCGTGGTCAGCGCACCAGACGTGCGCTGACGCGGCGGATTTCCTCCACAAGCGTATAATTGAGGACACCCAGGCTAGGTGCTATGCACCTGCAGAGGGAAATTCCTGTCGGCAGGTGGAGCTGTGGAGTGCAGAGGAACAGCTCCTCTGCCCTACCACACACGCCAGACAGGAATTGTACGAAGGGAAGAAATGCAATCGCAAGAGAAGTGATTGAGAGTGAGCACAGAGACAGATTGTGTGTGTGTGCATAAAATTAGTCGCCAACCCGCGACTGCACACACCACAGCAGATAAGAAGCAGGAACGCGATCGCGAGAGGTGCGATCGCCAGACGTGACACAAATTACAGCAAGGCGGAGCACGAGAGTAGCAAAGGCACAGCAAATAATACAATAAGGAAATACGGAAAATAACAAACGCTAGCTAACCGCGAACACCGCACTCATTCGCAACAGTGCGCGCGGTCTCCACGTGATAAGCACAATAGAGACAAGCACGCCTAACTAACCATTAACAGACAAACATGAAACAGAGGACGCGAGCGCTTGCTTAACGGTTACCTCACCGAGCCTCCAGCAAGCGCAGCAGACAAGACAGACACACGAAAACAGGGACAAGTGACAGAAGGATCCCCAGCACTAGCGCTAGGGCGAGTGCGATCCAAACACACGGCAGACAGAACAGATGAGGTAGGCAGAAACAACCGCTGTTCCAACCTACACTCCAGACTCAATCAGAAGGATCCACAGCCGCTAACGCTAGGGCTTGTACGATCCAAACACAAGACAGACGGAACAGGCAAAACAGATAATACAACCTGACTGGACTAGAAGGGGAGCCTAAAGCAACCCCCAGGAATTAACTATACTAGATAGCAATGGCTGACACTCCAGCAGTGTCCATCAGGAACAGACCATGGAAGGGAAATGTCCAGCAAAGCATTCTGGGAGCAGAATGCTTTTATAGTGCCAGTCATCAAAAGAAGGCAGGTAACGGATTTGCATGACTTATGTATGCAAATCCCTCAGCAACACAAGCTGCACAACTGACAGAAGGTCTCCTTTCCAGAGTCCTGCAGCAAGCAAGCCTAAACAATGGTCAAAAGGCTGCCTGCCTGCGCAGGCAGCTGAGCGGATTCTCACAGTGTACAGTTTATGGCCAGCGTAATTTAAGGATCCCACATGTTGGGACCTTAACAACTCCTGGCGCCCAAGCATGCCTTATCACAATGTTATTTTCAGTCGCCCTCTCCCTAGGAACAGAACGCATTGCTAACCTAAAGGCTAGAGAGGCATCTGGACAGCATCGGTCCCTGAAAAGTTCTCATGCACATTACATTGCACTGCACATCAATGTGTTATGCATTGTGAATAGTAATATGAAAATATATGGACTTTGGTGTTACCTTGCAGATTGAATACAATGGGGCATGTGAAACTACATTATAATTGCCTTCAGTGGGTAGTGCACTGCAGTTTTACTATTATTTATACCAGTTATGTAGTGTGAGTTGTGCAAATAGTGCAACCCACATAACCTATGTAACGCACGTGTTGCTAGTGTAACACACAGGTAAGTAGCTCAACACACATTACACCATCAATGCGTTGCCTAGGTAATACAGGCTGTGCTATTTGCACAACACTATGTAACTGGTGTAAGTAATGGTAAACTTGCCATGCGCTACGCAGTATTACTGTAGATTTGGAAATATGCTCCAATGAGTTTCATTGTAAAGATTTTTCCAACATGTCCAATCAGATTTTTATTGAAAAAACAGGATCATTGATTCTTTTTTCTTGATCCCCCCCAAAAAAGATTATTTTAAACTTTCATTCGATTTGATTATTTTGGTCGAATAAACAGAAGAATTTAACGTTTTTATTGTACCGTGTATGGGCACCTTAACCACTTAACAACCTCTGCCACGCTTATCTACGCCCCTTTAAACTTCACCTGAGTCACAGGGGCGTAGATAGGCAACTCCTGTTTATTTTGCTGCTGATCGCGATCGCGTGCGCGTTCGCGTCCGCGTGCACGCGGATGTGCATACGCGTCGGGCACCCTCTGGTCCGTGATTGGCTGATGTGAACATGTGTTCACAAAGCCAATGACGGTGCTCATTCATGCAGAATGTGTGTAAACATTGCATCAGTCACTATGCTGTTACAGTTACTGAGATCACTCGTGAGAGGATCTCAGATAACTAACACAGCATTAGTGACTGATCAGCATCAGTGAGGTTTTTTTCAAATAAATTATACCCCCATTAAGCCCATTAACCCTTGCCTCCCTTAAATGTGAAAATTGCTGTGGTTTTTAGGTGAAAAACCCTGTGGTAGAGAAGTGGTTAAAGGTGGCCACACACGATACAATAAAATGATCCGATTTTACAGTAATTCGATAAAAACGATCGTATCTCTCGAAAAAATCCCGATTTCCCGTTTTTTCTATTTAAATTGATCCGGAATGCCAGATATTTCTCTTCAATTTCTACTAAAGATTGTATGGTGTGTGTTGGATTGTTAATGTATTAGTATACACACCCTAGCAATTTTCTCTGAGTTTCCAATCATTTTTATCATAATTGAGGAAAAAATTTAACATAAGTGTGTGGTACATTGGTCATATTTTTGAAATGTTACAATCAGTCAGAAAAATGTATTGCAATTCTTAAATTGAACAGATATTTAAAAAAATTGTATGGTGTGTGGCCACCTTAAGAGTGATCATCATATCCACACATCCGAAGCTGCTTTGTGAAATCCTGGCACCTGTTTAGGAGATTAGTGTCTGTGAGCAACTTTCTGTTTATTTCATTATCAGAAGCAGAGTTTTATATAGAGGCAGAATATAAAAATAGAGAGCCTTATCAGAAATGAGAGACTGGAGGATGAATTGATGTTCCTGTGTCTTTTCAGGGATCGGCCAAGTTGGAGAAAGCTGAGATTCTTCAGATGACAGTAGACCACTTAAAGATGTTGCAGGCTACAGGAGGTAAAGGTAAGCCTTCCCATCAGTGCTCCTTCTAATGTACGCAAGCATGGCAGTCTAAGCAAACATCCTTTTGACAAGCGCTTGTAGGCGGAACCAGATAAAAGGAGTAGAAATCAATGCTAATGGTAGGACTGAACTCGTGGGAAAGAACGACAGGCACAAAAGAAGCACTTGACCCTGGGCTTGTGTTTGCTTTCATTGCGCTGTGGGAGTAAAAGCTTCATTCACAGACAGTCCAGCCTCAGATTTGTTTGGGGTTTGCAAAGACGGTGAAAATCTGCGCATGGAGACAAAACAAACACACAAACATTGGGGAAAATAAACAGGAGAACGGGAGGCCTGCAATTGTAGAACAAGGTGTCTGCCTGTAAAGGAGGAAGTGCAGGACGGGAGCTCCATTCATTGCCTACACAGTTTTGTGGGGCACAAAAAAGAACAGGCTGATGTATGTACACATGCACAATGGCCATAGAGGAAATGGAGAGAGTAATTGTTCCTGTGTTTATCGCAGCATGGAAATTCACTTCCTGATTACTTGCTTTGTGCTAAGATTTTCTCAGTCAAACCTTAGATCTTTAAGTTGATAAGTACAGTATAGCTAGATGGTTTAGGGTTAACTGTTGCAAAATGTTTAACCAGCAGAGAATTGCCATTCACCTGATTTGGGTGAAATGTTACCCACAGGCACAGGATGCCCATAGGACAGCCACACAAGCATGAGCATACACACTCTGTCATTGTGCAGGGCAATTTCCAGCACCTACACTAATCATCTTATTTACTGAAAAATCTTTATTGGCTATGTGTGCATGATCAAAACACTTCCCCATCTTCTGAGTGGACAGTTAGTGGTGTACAATTCTTTAACAAGAACAGGAACAGTAATGGCATCTCTTTTGTACAGCAGTGAACTGCTGGAAGATCTTTCAAATTTGTATTGCTCTGCCTCACTTTTCAGTGGCAGCATTGGCAAACTGTGGATCTACATTAGAGGCCTTCCGGTTAATAGGGCTTAAATGCAGGAAGGTGGGTTCTTCCCAGTGGTGCAGCGATAGGAGATGCAGAGGTTGTGAATGCACTTGGGCACCTGGACCCACTCAGTCCACTAGAGACCCTATTTCAACTGCTGTATTATCTCTTCATTGGTGCCATGCTGGTAGTGATCAGTTCTTTGAATAGTGGTGATCATTAATGAAATCCCCCCCCCCCCCCCCCAGCCTGGGCTTTAAATTCACTTAGTCCTCTTTTCCGTGGGCAGCTGAAGGCAGTGAATTCACTGCCTGTCAGCTTATTCCATTCCCCGACCAGGTGATTGCTAGCATTTGGCACAGATGATGGACAGGCCACCATGGAGTAGCACTTGAGCACGGTGGTTGACGCAAGGTGAGATTTTATTTAACCATTGGGTAATGTCACTGTGAGTCAAGCGTGACATGCTTGGCATTACCAAATTGGCGCTTGTGGCCAGCAGGCTTAATTGTCTGACAAACAAGCAGTTTAGATGCCCATGGAAAAGAGGCCTAATAGAAGTAATGCCATAAAGATGGCAAACTGCAATTTCTAGCAAAAAAAAAAATGAGAATCAGATTTACTACCCACCTATCATGATTTTATAGCATGGACTTTTAGTGGTTTTTGTTGGAGGTTGCAACTCAATATACTAAATGTACTTACTATGGAAAGATTATTGGACAGATTTATTATTGCTGTGCCAGGTTGCGATGTTCCTCAGTTGGGAAAAGTCATTTTGAGAAGGTGATTCCTGGCTATCACAGTGGAGATTTACTCTCTCAGTGACAGCTGCAGCGATCGCCAGCTGGCAGTCCTACTTGCTAAACGTGGACTTTGTCAAGGAAAATGTTTATAAAACACAACTGCTCAAGCGAGTGTTATTTGAATAATTTTTTTTTAAATATTAAAAAATGCTCACCCCACCCTCTAATTCCAATCATCTATATTGGTTGGTGTGCCAAAAAGGCACAAGCAGTGAGTGTTCACCCTCTGACCAATGCCCAACAATATGGCTTTCAACTTTGGAGGGGTACTTTTCCAAAAAGGGCTCATTTCCACCTCTGGTGCCATGGAGGAGTTGGGGGTAACTGAATGGGGGCTTATGGTGCTATTTGCTAACCTCCATAATAAGGAGTTAACCAAATAAATGACATTGGTTAATTTGACCTATTACTTATTATTACCAAGGGTTGGAAGTAAAAAGAAAAAAAAAACTACAAACAAATATTGTAATGAATTAAAACACTATTTTTTTAAATGATATGATTAAAAATCTGGAAGGGTTAAAAGTAAAAAGAAAAAAAAACTGCAAAAAAATATTGTAATGAATTAAAACACTGGGCACTGTAATCATTTTCTGTTTTCCGGCATTTTTTTTTCTCTTTTTTATCTGCTTAATTGCTTGATGTCAAAACTGACATTGCCATGGAGATATTTAATTCCACTGGACCTCCCATTGGTCCACTCATCTGGACAAAAGGGAATCCTCATCAGTAGATTAAAACAGCTCTGGCAAGAAATCAAAATTTGATTTTCTCTCTGGTACATATTTGTGGCAGAGGGAGAAAGTGCACGGCAGGTAGAGCAGGAAACTTGGGAGCTATTTTTATCAGACACTCAGGCCCCCAAATTTACTGTTTTAGTCACTATAAACAGCTTTTTACTTGGGCACCTATGGTGGCACCCATTAGTGTTAGGCATAGATAGGGAAGGGTTAGTGTTAGGAGTAGGTGGGGGGTGGTTGGATTTAGGCCTACATAAGGGAGGATTAGTGTTAGGAGTAGGTGGAAGGTTATTAGCATTAGGTGTGGTGATTAGAGGTAAGAGTAGATGGGGTGATCAGTGTTAGGCATAGATAAGGGAGGGTTAGTGTTAAGAGTAGGTGGGGGTGATTAGAGGTGGTGATTAGAGGTAGGAGTAAATGGAGTGATCAGTGTTAGGCATAGATAAGGGAGGGTTAGTGTTAGGAGTAGGTGGGAGGGGGTTAGGGTTAGGCATAGATAGGGCAGTGTTAGTGTGAGAGTTAGGGTATAGAGGGTGATAGTAGAATATTAGTAAAATTACTAATATTCTATTATAGCGGATAACCACACTTATGCCTGCACTGTTGTAGAGTGAGAGAAGGACATGTGTGACCCTGAAAGGGGTCCAGAGGATTATATCCCAGTTCTCAAATGGAGGATGTGGCATTAAAAACTCACACACATCCACACACACTTTGTCCTCTATAATTTGATTCCTCATGCTGGCTTGTGTTACTGTTCTTCTCATTCTCAAGTCCACAATTATAAACATAGTTATAGATGCAGGTAGCACAAGCACAGTAGTGTATTGGTACTGTGAGTATATTTTTTCCATTAGTCTGTACTGATGAAGGCATGCCAGAGAAAGATGTTCTTAGTTAACAGTTAAGTGACAAAGCATGTCATACAA
This sequence comes from Hyperolius riggenbachi, assembly GCF_040937935.1. Taxonomy (NCBI): domain Eukaryota; kingdom Metazoa; phylum Chordata; class Amphibia; order Anura; family Hyperoliidae; genus Hyperolius; species Hyperolius riggenbachi. The sequence goes on from NC_090649.1 coordinate 294,098,025, forward strand.
GTCTGCACTCTAGCACTGAGCAGATCATACATAAAAGTCCCCCAAACTGTCAGGGCTCAGAAATGAGGTGAACGTCAGTCTAGCAGGGAAAGAAGAGAGGGACTGCCTTCAGCCTAGCCTTTAATCTTTGTGTGTGTGCGTGTGTTTGTGTGCAAGGCAGGGAGGGACTCTGAGGATCAGCATTACCATGGGAAAGTGTCTCTGGAATGTCCCTACCCCACAATACAAGATGAGAGGCACCACCACCATACATGTTTCAAGTTTTGGGAACTGATGTTCTTAATTTTTCTGCGCTATATTATTTCGTTTCAAGCTTTGGGTCATATTATATTACCAGACTCTCGCAGGCTGATGCTTTAATGCCATAACCCTGTCCTGCAACCGAGCGTCTCCTCTCTTTCCCTTACATCAGAGAAGAGGACCTGGTTTTCAAGCAGCCTAAAATAGAGAATATAATCGTCTTTTCTGTTCACATTTAGCTGGTCTGTGTTTCATAGTTTTGTTAGAAGTCAAAAAAGAAACATTTTATTGCACAAACAATCAGAAGCCAGATCCTCACTTTTAACAACAGATTGAGAAGAATCTACCACAAATTATCCTTCATACGAATTTAAATCCCTATTTTTAAATTAGTATCATGATATTGTGATTTTCAGCTGTTTCTTTTTGTCTGTTGCCTTTTTCTGGCACAGGAGTTATCCTACTAGCTTCCTTTGCTAGTTACATTCATGTAAGTTTTACATTTGAAATGTATTTGCCAATTATACATGATAGATTGACAGCTATGGCTACGGGAATAATTTTAATTAGAAACACTAAACTCTGGCAGTACAATAGACAGCCTCCTCTGGTTTTACATGAGCTGAAGACTTAAAAAGTGCAATTATCTAAAAGGACAAAAGGCAGGTCCAGAATTGTCTTTTGCATCAGTTTCATAGCAGAGATTCAGAATGTTATGCAGTTTATTTGTGACTAGTTTAAAGTGGGATGAAACTAAAATGTAATTTATGTTTTAAAGCATAAACCAAATAGCTAAAAACATATTATTGATTTCCATGTTACTAGAAGGGTTTTAATACTCAACTTTCGACTTCACTTAGAGGCTAATGGGTAAGATTTCCATTGGGCTGTAATAAGCTGTGTAACTCGCCCAGAAACATTTCAGTTATATTATCTGGGGGAGGGACACCAGAGAACTATATCTCCTTTATTTGTTCAGTAATTACTTTGTTATAAGTCTATCTGATAATTTATCCTGAAACCGCTTCAGTGAAGTTACATTATGCCTTCAGTTGACATTAGGCCAGTCTTATACTATTTCATATTCAGTTTCTAGAGTAAAAAAAGTTAATTTTGAGTGTCGTCCCACTTTAATACATGCCAGTGGACCTCTTCTAAGAATATCTAGTCTCACACTATTAAAATATCAAAAAGCTGAGAATGAACTTTTTTTCTATAGCCAGACATTCAATGGCATCAGCAAAGACTTAAATGACAGAGTGGCAAATCCGAGCACTTCATGATCACTATCAGTAGTTAACATTTCTCCAATAAGCATATATATAAGCTAAACATCATTCACTATGAAACCCCAACCGTGTAGTTCATGCAGATCTAACATATTATCCACTACATGCATTTCCATAAATATCCAGCAGCTCCACCATTGTCTGTGCTTGATGACTAACCTTCTGCAGCCTTTTGTATTCAGTCAATAGAAACACATGTTCCCTGGCTCTCTCAAATGTCATTTGTCTACTAGACCAGACTGACTGGCTCCAGAATTCTCCTTTATTTCTTCCACTGTAAAGGCTTTCTGCAGCCAAACCTATGAGTTCTCCCAATGTGCCATTTTATGGTTTCAGCTAAGAGAGATTACATACGTTGTGTGCTTCCGGGGGTAATCAGTGTGTAACTGTGTATTGAGGTACATGTTATACTATGTATACATAAACTTAAAATTAGAACACAAAATCCCTCCACCCATAAGAAGATTCTTGTAGGACCTACTTCTAGCCATTCATAAAAGTTACTACGGTACACCTCTTTTTAGTGTTTATTGTTTTTTTAGGGGAAAATGACACTAAATGAGCAGCAAGTTGCATCTGTTATAAATAAGTAATGTATTGGCCTTTTTTGTTCTAGGGTACTTTGATGCCCATGCCCTGGCTATGGACTTCATGAGTATCGGCTTTCGAGAATGTTTAACGGAAGTTGCAAGGTACCTGAGTTCTGTTGAAGGCATGGATACATCTGATCCTCTTCGCGTGAGACTGGTCTCCCATCTCAGTACTTGTGCCTCACAAAGAGAAGCAGTAGCTATGACATCATCGATGACACAACACCAGCATTCCCTACACCCTCACCATTGGGCAACAGCGTTCCACCAACTTCCTACGGCTTTGCTGCAACAGAACGGACTTTCTTCATCTGACAGTATTCCTTGCAGACTTTCCACAGCCACCGAGATGCCACCACAACATGGCTCTGCTCTCCTCACAGCTACATTTGCCCATGCAGATGCTGCTCTTAGAGTGCCTTCTGTTGGCAGCGTTGCTTCCAGTGTTCCTCCTCTCTCTACCTCCTTGCTGTCACTTTCAGCAACAGTACATGCTGCAGCTGCTGCCGCTGCACAGAGCTTTCCTCTGTCCTTTGCTGGAGCTTTCCCTATATTTCCTCCAGGAGCTGCAGCAGCAGCCATGGCAGCTTCTGCAACAGCAATCGCTTCACCCTTGTCATCAGCAGCAAGTCCGCGACAAGCAAGTGCCAGTGCAAACAGTAAGCCATACCGGCCATGGGGGACTGAAGTGGGAGCTTTTTAACAATCTGCTATTTAAAAGGACTGATTTGAATGAAAAACAATCATGTGCAGGAACAATTTTCTTAGTTCCAATAAAAGTATTATGTCTGAAATATACAAAGAGGTGACCTGTGGACCTAGAAAATATACAACAATCTAACTTTATGCCATACCTCAAGAGGTTTGATATAAAAAATGGACCTCTAAAGTCATCTTATGGGAGTTTTAATTCCAATTTTACTATATATCTGCTCTATATTCCTTTCTCATAACCTGCAATAAGATGATCACATTAGTATATCCAAAACAGATGAGCTGCCTCATAGTACTGTTATACCCGTCGGCCCTCTGCCTCTCACATAGCAACAGAACATGTTGCCAGCCTGCAGATTAGCAACACGTCTTTACAGCCGCTGCCCTGCAATGTCACCCAAAGGATTGGGTCCTGATCCCCGCCAGGCCATCATGAGGCTTCAAAGTGTACCAGAGCTGTCAGTATAGTAAGATTCGATACTTACCCGGGCCTTCCTCCAGCCCCATACGCACGTGTGAGCCCCTCACCGTCCTCCTGCGGTCTCAGCCGCAATCAGCCCCGGTAACTTGCTCAATTGCATCCAGTCTGGGTCTGCTGTACATGCGCGGGTCCTCCAATAAGGGTGAATGGCAGATTGCGGGAGGACGTTAAAGGACTCACGCCTGCTTATGGGGCTGGAGGAAGCAGGTAAGTATTGATTCTTACTATACTGACAGCTCTGGTTTACTTGAAGCCAAGTACAAACATTCAGTATTGATTGCCCAAATTTACCACGTTCACATACTATGAGAGTTTACTTACTCAGTCTGTTCAAAGCAATTAAAATCTGTTGGCCGTCATACTACATGGAAGCGGTAAAATTGGCTAATCAAGATTGGATGTGGGAATGCACCTTTAGAAACAGAATTTCAGACATATTAATTTTTTGTATTAATTTAGACTTTAGCATTTATTTAAAACCTATGAAATGGCATTATATATCCCTCCTATACCTGCCTGAAATCAACATTTATTTATCTTTCTATAACCTTCTACACAACCAAATGACAGACTCAGTGGTAGATTGCCCATTATCAGCCTGAATGCATTGCACAGTCCTGTGTTCTGCCAGTGCAAAGACCAGTACAGATACTGAATTTTTTTGTGCCCAAAACAATCAATAATTTTTGGTTTATTTGATGTACAGACATGCAGCTCAGCTACAGTCAAGCCACCTATTCTGTTTTGTGGAGACGGAAATGAATTCAGGATGATATGGAGTCGCCAAACAATAGCAGCTGTACATGTCAGTTATTTAGTGATTCGGCATGGTGGATTGCCAGATGTCATCTTTGGCAATAAAAAACTAGCATCTATATGTACCTGAACATAATTTACATACTGAAGGGGAGGAGCATAGAAAACCTATATGAGAAAGGGGAAAAACAAGGATTTCAGCAGTTTGACAGTGCTATTCATAGTCTAAGTGACATAAGAAGCTGCAGATTTATATCTAGAAATATTGGTGTATGTATTCTTTCTGCATACATTTTACTAGAGAAATATTAATGAACAAAATTGATCCATTTGATTATGAAATCAAGTGTCTTTAATTGGCAGGCCATAACCAGTCCATGTAATCACGTCTCACACCTGTTTGCTGTTATCCTGTTCCATGTTAGCCTATACATGAAGAAGTAGTGACACAAGGTCACGTGAAATCAGGATCAAATCAATCACATGATCAAATCCGCTAAGAGCTGCTGTAGGAGAATTTATGTAGGAAAAGTGTTCATTAGTAGTGGTGTCATATCTGAAGTATACAGCATTGCATGGGGATTTGCCTCGAAGATGGGATGGGCATAAATCACATACTGTGCACAGCTTTTACCTGTGCAGTGATGTGTTTGGCTGAAGCCATGCTTTAGGCCTGGGGCCCACTAGAGTGCTTTCAGTTGCCTTTTGGAATTCTAAAAACACTAGGTTAATGAAAGTCAATGGAGGTGAACCTAGAGGAGTTATTGCGATGTCGCCAAATCACAATCATGGGTCCTGTAGCATTTTGGGAGCGCTCCGATGCAAAAGATAAAAAGCACTGCAAAACTGCCTTAAAGGGCCCTTTTCCACTACACAGCTAAATCGCAAATTGCTGGTGATTTTTAAATCACTAGGGTTGTTACTTTATCATAGAAATCATGAGAAGTATTTTCCACTATAGTGATTCGTTTTGGAAATCGCAATCGCTTTCTGGAGCCATTTTTAGAGTGATAATGCAATGCAAATGAATAATCGCAGTCGCATAACAGAATTAGGGAAAAATCGCAATCGCTGGCGTTTGTGATTGCGATTGCTAGTGGAAAAGGGCCTTTTCAGTTGCTGTACAAATGCAAACCACAAAAAAGCCAAGAAATGCAAATCCAAATGGCTAATTGCGATTGCTTTAAATATACATTACATTATGATTCTTGCTTCAGTAAGGAAATATAGGAGCACAGTTGAGCTCCAAAGTTTATACACAGCTTCATCCTATAGCCTTGTCCTTACTGCTGGCTGCAGGGTTTCTCCTGCCAACCCCTGCTTCTTGCTCTAATAGCTAACATTAAGGCCCCTTATACATGGGCAGCTGAAAGCAGTGCACCAGTTGGGTGCTTGCTAATGCTTTGCACAGGCAGTGGAGTGGAACGACGTCTGTCCCATGGAGACACACCTACTCCGGTGACTGCACCGCATGTTAAATGTTTCCACACCAGGATGAAGTCTGCTGCTCTGCTGCATCTTCGTATGGTACCCGAAGTGTCACCAGACCTGCATAGGAAGCCATACAGAGGATGCAGCAAAGCAGCTGGCAGCTGCAGAAAGTGAAGTGGGCCGATGCCTAGAGTGCTTGTAAGTGGGGTGCATTGGGTGCTGCTCTGCATCTCCTGGGAACGGTGTTGAGGCCCCGGGTTACCTTAAAGAGGATCTCCAGTGAAAATAATGTAATAAAAAAAAGTGCTTAATTTTTACAATAATTATGTATAAATGATTTAGTCAGTGTTATCCCATTGTAAAATCTTTCCTCTCCCTGATTTGCATTCTGACATTTACCATATGGTGGCATTTTTACTGCTAGCAGGTGATGTCAGTGGAAGGAGATGCTGCTTGCTTTTTGGCAGTTGGACCCAGCTGTAAACATCTGTTATTTCCCACAATGCAATGAGGTTCACAGACAGGAAACTGTCAGGACTACGGTCCTGACATCACACTGTGGGAGGGGTTTCAGCACAATATCAGCCATAAAGAGCCCCCTGTTGATCTGTTTGTAAAAAGAAAAACATTTCTCATGGCACGGGGGGGGGGGGGGGGGGGTATCAACTACTGATTAGGATGAAGTTCAATTCTTGGTCACGGTTTCTCTTTAACTCCCATGCAGCTGGAAATGACACATATTCTGTATCAGCCTGTGCTGGATAGCTAAGACCCTACTGTATAACAGTCCACCGAGATCAGTTTACTGTGTACTTACTGATCGCACAGCAAGTCCAGAAGCTCTCACTTTTACCAACCTTACATCCATCTGAAGGTCCCAGCAGCACAGCAGCCTATACTAGGTTCTTGGTCTCTTGGTCTTCATGGAGGAGTCAAATGCAGGATCAAACAGTAGTAATGCAATGTTATTGTGCTTTGTAAGTATAGTTTTAAGCCCACCATTTCACTATGGATATCGGATATGAGATGACAGTTGAACATGCAGGCACAATTTTGATCATTCTCAGTGCATATGGTTTACAATCCTATACATTGGCCTAAATTCACTAAGATCATGCTGGTGATAATAAGGCAAAAGAAAACTTACCGTATATACTCGCATATAAGCCGACCTGCATATAAGCCGACCCCCCAACTTTTACCTGAAAAAACAGGGGAAAATGATTGACCCCCATATAAGCCGGGGGTAGGAAATGCTGGCCGCCTTATTCCCCTAGTGTGTCCCAGTATAGCTAGTAAAGTGCCCAGTATGGGTAGGTAGTGCCCCAGTATAGCTAGTATAGTGCCCAGTATAGCTAGTATAGTGCTCAGTATAGCTAGTATAGTGCTCAGTATAGCTAGTATAGTGCCCCAGTTTAGCTAGTATAGTGCCCCAGTTTAGCTAGTATAGTGCTCAGTATAGCTAGTATAGTGCTCAGTATAGCTAGTAAAGTGCTCAGTATAGCTAGTATAGTGCTCAGTATAGCTAGTATAGTGCTCAGTATAGCTAGTATAGTGCTCAGTATAGCTAGTATAGTGCTCAGTATAGCTAGTATAGTGCTCAGTATAGCTAGTATAGTGCTCAGGATAGCTAGTATAGTGCCCAGTATAGCTAGTATAGTGCTCAGTATAGCTAGTATAGTGCTCAGTTTAGCTAGTATAGTGCCCCAGTTTAGCTAGTATAGTGCCCCAGTTTAGCTAGTATAGTGCTCAGTATAGCTAGTATAGTGCTCAGTATAGCTAGTATAGTGCCCAGTATAGCTAGTATAGTGCTCAGTTTAGCTAGTATAGTGCCCCAGTTTAGCTAGTATAGTGCCCCAGTTTAGCTAGTATAGTGCCCCAGTTTAGCTAGTATAGTGCCCCAGTTTAGCTAGTATAGTGCTTAGTATAGTGCCCTGCCCCGCACTGCCCCACACGCTCCCTCCCTCCGCGGCCGCTGCTGCTATTACCTGCTTCAGCGGCCGCTTCCTAATCCGGGTTCCCCTCTTCATCCTGCGGACTCCGTAAGTGTATCACAGCAGCGCGCCCGGCGCTGCTGCTGTGACGATGCAGGGGCCAGGAAAGAGCGGTTCCCCTGGTAACGGCGATGCGCCGTTACCAGGGGAACCGCTCTTTCCTGCCCCCTGCATCGTCACAGCAGCAGCGCCGGGCGCGCTGCTGTGATACACTTACGGAGTCCGCAGGATGAAGAGGGGAACCCAGATTAGGAAGCGGCCGCTGAAGCAGGTAATAGCAGCAGCGGCCGCGGAGGGAGGGGGCGAGCAAGCGGGCGGGCGGCGCAGACCACCACCCACGACTCGCATACAAGCCGACCCCCCAACTTTTGGCCCCCTTTTTGGGGGTCAAAAATTCGGCTTGTATGTGAGTATATACGGTACCTCCACACATTAATGGTATTTTCAGTGTTAATTCACTAAAGAAGCTTGCTTTATTAAGGTGTAGAGATAAGTTTTCACGGTGAGAGAGTTATCTTATCACTTCAGTCCTTAAGTTACCTCCTCTGTAGTAATATTCACATGCAGTTAATTAACAGCCTGTCTTTAACTTTAGAATTCTGTAGTTATTTTAAGGATTAAAACATTAACTTTAGAGATCTATCCTTAACTTAAAGAGACTCCGTAACAAAAATTGCATCCTGTTTTTTATCATCCTACAAGTTCCAAAAGCTATTCTAATGTGTTCTGGCTTACTGCAGCACTTTGTACTATCACAGTCTCTGTAATAAATCAACTTATCTCTCTCTTGTCAGACTTGTCAGCCTGTGTCTGGAAGGCTGCCAAGTTCTTCAGTGTTGTGGTTCTGCTATGAACTCCCCCTTCCAGGCCCCTCTATGCACACTGCCTGTGTGTTATTTAGATTAGAGCAGCTTCTCTCTTCTCTTTTACAAGCTGGATAAATCGTCCTCTGAGCTGGCTGGGCTTTCACATAGTGAGGAATTACAGACAAGGGCAAAGCTGTTTGCAGGAAGAAAAGAGCAGCCTGAAACTTCAGTGCATGAGAGATGCAGGGGGAAAGAAACACACAATGATCTCTTGAGATTCAAAAGGAAGGGTGTATACAGCCTGCTTGTGTATGGATGTATTTTCTATGTGTGGACATACTGTACATCAACCTACTTCCTGTTTTGGTGGCCATTTTGTTTGTTTATAAACAAACTTTTTAAAACTGTTTTTAACCACTTTTAATGCGGCGGGGAGCTGCGAAATTGTGACAGAGGGTAATAGGAGATGTCCCCTAACACACTGGTATGTTTACTTTTGTGTGATTTTAACAATACAGATTCTCTTTAAAGACAGGAGAGTTAACTTTAGGTTTGCCTGAGGTAAAATGGTTCCTGAATACTACATGCCTTATCACCATGGTGATAAGTCAACAGTTTAGAAACATTGTTAAAGAAAGAGAGATAAGCTTAGTGAATTGAGGCCATTGACATGAATGCCAAGCATCCGAGCATTCATATTAAACTTCTCTGGAGACAGACAGAACAATGAAGTGGAGGCAGCAGAATTGCACTACTTCTCTTTGGAAAGACCAAAAGTAATCAGGCATAAGTTTCGAGCTTTGATTCTTACTCTCAACATTAGTCATCAGGTAGGTGTGCATTGCCCCCATAGGCATTAGATCGCCACCTAATCCAAACAAAAATAACTACGTCAGAGAACTGCCCCTCGCAGGGGATCTACAAAAGTTAACATATCAATATCAAAGACCATGCAATGGTAACAAAACAGACTGAAATTTTGTAAAAGAAAAGGAATTCAGGGAGAGGCTCAAGGGTGTTATATATCTGCCAGTTGAGCCTATTGATAGATAATAGAGTCACAGTAAAGTTAGATTCCAAATTCCATATCAGCACAAACCTGTGTGTCTTGGTTTAAACTAATCTTTAAAATATTTGTGCTATGTGAAGGTGGCCATATACTCAACGATTTTAGATTCCTCGCAGATACGAATCATCTGCTGGGAATTGATTCCCCAAAATGTCAGATCGATTGATTTTTGATCGATTTTGAATAAAAATTGGTAGAAAGTATTGATTGGACAGGATGGAAAATTTAAAACAATCAGGAGGAGCAAGAATATTGGCAGATCAATGGCCTATAGCTTTGCACTGCATCGAACAGTGCAACTCCGCAGTTTGATCGATTTTCAATAAATTCCCTGCTGGAATCTACTGTAAACTGATGTGTAGTGTATGGTATGAACCGATTCCTTCTGAATCAATTATTTTCAGAAAGAAATCGATCGTGTTGGAACATTGGATGGAAATCTATATGTATGGCCAGCTTTAGACAGCAAATCCTCTTTTTTTTGTAGACTAGAAAAACAGTCAGGATTATATAATTTATTGGCTAGCTCAATAAGTATAAATAATAAATGTGGACATAAGAAGGGGGCACAGGGATCGTCATAAGAATTTCATAAAGATGTTTATGAGAACCTGATAAGGCCTGAGGAATTCTTACATACCTTGGAAAGTCTGACAATGCATGAAAGTATTGGAAATCTGGGATTCCCTCAGATAAAGATGTTTAACTAGATAAGGACCGCAATGATTGAGATCTATGCCTTGTTTTGGTGGGCTCCTAGCTGGCAGGGCGTAGATCTCAATCACTGTCCGCAGCGCGCATCCGCCGTTTCTGCCGCTCCCCACCGATTGTGCCGCTTAAACCCGACGATTCTCGCCGCATTTCATAGGCTCTGCTTGTCTCTATGACGGCAGAGTCATGTGAGCGGGTCAGGAGCCGATTTCATTGGCTCCTGGCCCTATCTTTCAATGTAAGCCGTTGCCATTGGCTTACACTGAAAAACAGGGTCAGGAGCCAATGAAAGCGGCTCCTGACCGGCTCACATGACTCTGCTGTCATAGAGACGGCAGAGTCTATGTCCTGGGGGTCGCGGCGATGACGGCGGTTGCGGTGAGTATGTGCGGCGATTCGTCGGGATTCCGTCGGAATTGGACCAGCGGTCTCTGGTCTTTAAGTGCCCAGAGACCGCTGGTCCTTAAATGGTTAAGCAGATCAGATATATCATCCCACTTCAAAAACTTGCAGATGTAACATCAATACTCTTGGTTTCCACAATAGCAATAAGGACAGGAACTCCTCACTGCCAAACTACGATATAGCACTCATCCGCTTCAATAGACCACAGATATAGAGCTAAAGGTACATACACATCTGCTGAGAATCTAGCATGTATATAGCGCCCTGGAGTGCCACTTCATTTTGGTTGAGTGCGTTGTTCCCCTCCTTTCTTTGCCCGCCAGATACCTCTTTGTCTTGCTCCACAGCATCCTCCCTCCTTCCCCCTCATAGCAACTGAACACGTTGCTAGGCTATAGCCTAGTGGTGCATCTATATAGGTCTTGGCTCCGGACTGTTTCTAGAAGCATCAAGTCCTGATCTGTGTGGATAACAATCATTGTGCATGCACCATTGAGGTAATCGTTTCTTCACCAGCATCAGGAGACTAAACCATCTTCACTGAGCTACAACAGGCTGGATCGCTTCCTGAACACAAGATTTTTATACTTTTGTGATCCTCTAAAGAGAATTTGGGTTTCCACTGTGAGGCAGTGAGATGGTGTTGTGTTTATTCATGCTCTGTAATCAGGGCCGGATTTACAATAAGGCATTGTAGGCACGTGCCTACAGGCTCCTTATGTAGGAGAGACGGCTTCCCTCCCCAAGTTTTCCCTCTACCCATTGGCTGGCTACTTACTACTGAGGTGGGGGCACATCTGGCTCCCTATACTTGGGGTGGGGGACACATCTCCTACATAGATTAATTGGGTTATCTAATGGGGAGGAGGGATGCCTTCCTAATATGGAAGTGTGGCCAGAGTTGGGCGGGATTTAAGGCGCCAGAATGCCTATGCCTACAGGCTCGTGAGTTGTAAATCCGGCTCTGTCTGTAATATAAAAGCACTGCTTTTGAATCTCCTAATGTCTCTGAATACTACAAGTTGTTAGCAGGGCAAGGTTGTGGGGGTGCAGACAAGAGAAATAACAAGGCTTCCTGCTGCAGCTGTTTATAAACAGTAATTCTTATCAGACCCCTGTATTTACAATAGATAACACAGACTACTTATACAGTTTTCTGTGAAGAAGGAATTAAATGTGTAGTTATCAGAATATGTAAGAGCTTTAAAAGATGAAAATTAAACATGTAAAGGTGCCCATAGATAGCTGAGATGATCCAGCACATCAGATGTCCTGGCAATGCATTGGAGACACTGTACACATTCTAGATTTGTCTCGGCCAAGAACCATTTAGGAAGTGTACCAAGTTTTATGGCTCGTTTTCACTACTGGGGAACATGCAGCGCTTTCCCCTGCGACTCCTATGCAGGGAAGCATTGCCAATTCCGTCAATAGCTTGCTGTCCAAATCACATGCACGTTCAATTCTGGATAGCATGCAGCAGTTTTTTGTAGCAAGCATCCAAATCCCTATAACCGTGCATAGCATGGAAATGGATGCGGCACCTGAGTGGAAATAGGCCCTAAATGAAACCCCTACCAAACAAAGCTAATTATATGAATGGACCCATTTGCAATCTCCACGCAGTGTAGTCCTAGTTTCCTCCTAGTTGGTATTTTCACACCTTATAAAAAATGCCTTTTCAGCCACAAGCAAGCAAGAAAACATTCCAAGTAATGTTGACTATACTTTTTCACCCACTTTTTGGTATTTTTTCAATTGCAGAGTGCTGACAAGTTATTTCAAACAGAATATGAAAAGTTATCTCCTAGGAGAAAACTTAGGAGTAAAAGTGAATTGCATAAGGGCCTATAAACTGAATGAAATCAACAGCTCATCATCACCAGACCAACCGACTGTTTAAAAACATTGAGTAGAATTATTAATGGTCTTTATCATCATCTAAACTGCAGCAGATCAGTGACCAATCTGCTTTAGTTACCAACAGTATATATAATACACTGTTATTGGGATCCAGATTACATTTTGTTGCACACCAATCATCTGTAACCCTTTGCTTTAAATATTGTAGGGATTTTGTAATATATTCAGTACTGTATTTTATAATTCACAAGATAATGTAACTCCAGCGATGTTCGCACCTTGGCAGGATAGAGCTATGGTTCAGGCAATGTGAAGTCAATATAGAGAACAATAAAAACATGGTGCAGGGCCAAAAAAGGTTGCTATTAAAGAGAACCTATTTGGCCGCAGCTCAATGAATTCTAGCTAGTGTGATAAAAAATACAATAGTAAGTGTGTGCCAAATCAAACTACCGGTAGCCACCCTATAAAATGCCACAAGTCTAAATAAACCTTCCACAAATTTTTTGTATGTATGCATTTAAATGTTTTTAGCTGACAGTATTGGTGTTGATATTTACTGCCTCCAGAAGTAGGAACCGTTTTAAAAGGAGCCTGAAAAGACATATGGAGGCTGCCATATTTATTTCCTTTTAAACAATACCGGTTTCTGCCAGTCACTTTGGCTGTTGTAGTGTCTGAATCACATGCCTGAAACGAGCATGCAGACAATCTAGTCAGAGTTCAGTCAGAGAATCTGATCTGCTTGCTTGTTTAGGATCTATGGCTAAATGCATTAGAGACAGAGGATCAGCAGGACAGACATGCCTAACAATTCCAGTTTTGAAGGGAAAGCTTACACAAATGTTATTACTTTAATCACTGATTTTCTATGCATTATACATTTTTGTTGCTCAATTGTTTTTAAGGGCTGGACCCATATTAAAAACTTTAATGAACTGTAGTACAACTCACATTAATCAGTAAATATTGTCATTTTTTTAAAGATGTCCTACCTATTAAAAAGGTTACGTTTATGCTAAAGGGTGACAGAATTGCTTCCTTCGTTGTCCTGCTGGAAGGTCAACCTCCGCCCCAGTCTCAAGTCTTTTGCAGACTCCAAGAGGTTTTCTTCCAAGATTGCCCTGTATTTGGCCCATCCATCTTCCCATCAACTCTGACCAGCTTCCCTGTCCCTGCTGCTGAAGAGAAGCACCCCCAGAGCATGATGCTGCCACCACCATATTTGACAGTGGGGATGCAGTGTTCAGAGTGATGTGCAGTGTTAGTTTTCTGCCACACATAGCGTTTTGCATTTTGGCCAAAAAGTTCAATTTTGGTCTCAACTGACCAGAGCACCTTCTTCCACATGTTTGCTGTGTCCTCCACATGGCTTGTGGCAAACTGCAAATGGGATTTCTTATGCTTTCTGAAAACAATAGTTTTTTCTTTTTGCCACTCTTCCATAAAGGCCAACTTTGTGCAGTGCATGACTAATAGTTGTCCTATGGACAGATTTCCCCACCTGAGCTGTAGATCTCTGCAGCTCGTCCAGAGTCACCATGGGCCTCTTGACTGCATTTCTGATCAGCGCTCTCCTTGTTCGGCCTGTGAGTTTAGGTGGACGGCCTTGTCTTGGTAGGTTTACAGCTGTGCCATACTCCTTCCATTTCTGAATGATCGCTTGAATAGTGCTCCGTGGGATGTTCAAGGCTTTGGAAATCTTTTTGTAGCCTAAGCCTGCTTTAAATTTCTCATTAACTTGATCCCTGACCAGTCTGGTGTGTTCTTTGGACTTCATGGTGTTGTTGCTTCCAATATTCTCTTATGGCCTGTACTCACGGGCTGCAAATGTTGCCTGTCGCCAGCACACGTGAGCGTGTGGGCGACAGGCCGGCGACAGCTCCTCGCCAGGTCCCTCCGCGTACACACGCGGAAGAGGGACCAGCGGCGAGACGGAAGCTGTCGCCAACGTTCCTCCTCCCTCTGCCGGAAGCTCCATATACTTTAATGGAGGTAGCTGTCGCTAGTCCGCGTACTCACGCGGACTAGCGACAGTTGCGGCGGAGGTGCGGCGGCGACTGTCGCCATGCGATTGAAACTTTCAATCGCATGGCGACATGAGCGACGGGCGACAGTTCGGGGTGCGCGCGCGTGCAACAGCCCATACTCACGGGCGACCTGTCGCCGCAACGCGCGCGCCGCGTGTTGAGGCGACAAAAGTCCCTCGTGAGTATGGGCCATTAGACAACCTCTGAGGCCGTCACAGAGCAGCTGTATTTGTACTGACATTAGATTACACACAGGTGCACTCTATTTAGTCATTAGCACTCATCAGGCAATGTCTATGGGCTACTGACTGCACTCAGACCAAAGGGGGCTGAATAATTATGCACACCTCACTTTGCAGTTATTTATTTGTAAAAAATGTTTGGAATCATGTATGATTTTCGTTCCACTTTTCACGTGTACACCACTTTGTATTGGTCTTTCACGTGGAATTCCAATAAAATGAATTCATGTTTGTGGCAGTAATGTGACAAAATGTGGAAACCATCAAGGGGGCCGAATACTTTTGCAAACCACTGTATGTATACACACTCAAAAACTGGCTGACAGATAATTCAGCATGCCTCAAAAGTCATAGTTGGCTGTGGATTCAGCTGGAAAGGTAATTTAATATCATCATATTACATGATAATTTCAGTATCAATACAAAATTTCATTTTTTTTTTTAACTAAAAAAGATAACCAATTTAAAAAAGTTAACCGGGAACTCCAGTAACTGTAATATGTAACCCTGCTGGGACAGACATCTTTCTTGTTAAACTACACATCTTTTCAAAGCTCTCCTCTCTTGGAGTCTGCGTGATGGTCGTGGATGGACTCCTCAGCAGCTGTTTATTGACTTTGTGTTCCTGTTTTTCCCCTTGCTGGTAAGTGTCATATACTTCTTGCCTTGCTGTAACTCAAACTAAGGTAATCCTAGCATCCCAGGGACCCTGTAAGTAAGGAGACCTAAATGTTTGTGTGGTGTGTGTACTGATGGAGGGGGGTGATTCTCAAGCTACAAATACACCGATGCATCGCTAGCCTTTACTACGCCACCCTGTTTTCAAGCGGAATTACAGTCAAAAATGTCCTTCTGAAGTAGATTTTCCATACTAAAGAAGCCAGTTTTTATATAGAAAAAAAGTACCTAAAAAGGTTAATAAGACTTAGATTGGACCCACACTGGTGATGAGAAGCATCTTAAAAAAAATATCAACATTACCACACTTTTCACATGACAACTTATTTTGACCTGAACCTATGTATATCCAGTCTTCTATTGAATATATAACATTTGATGTTATGGAGAACCAATACTTTTGATACCCTGTACTTCTGCTCCCACAAGGACAACTTGTACTTGAGTACATTACTGTCCTTTACTGTCCTTGGAACAACTGGTTAATGTAACCCCTTCTCACCTCTGCACATGCCCAGTGCTGTAAGAACCTCATTTTTAGTGTCAGCACAGTTCTGTTCTCCAGGACCATGCTGCCGCCAGGGCTGCATTTACATCTCAGGAGCCTATAGGCACAGGCGTTCTGGCATCCTAAACTCCGCCCTCCATGGCATCCAGCCTGTACATCCAGCTCTACTTTACCTCCATTCAGGCAGGGAACACACTTGACAGTTTTCGCATGTGTTTTTTTTGTACAGAAAGAGAACTCATGTTAATCAATGGGCTAGTTCATACTTAATGTGTTTTTGGCACGAAGAAAAAAATCTGCATCATGATTCTGCACATTTTGTCAGTTTTCTGTATCAGTTTCATTAGCTGCTGTGAAAAAAATGCACGCGGTTTCCTGCATAGAAACACACTTGGTGTGCAGAAAATGTATGCAGAAAAACATGCGCAGAAAACTGAAAGACAAGTGTGTTACCTGCCTCAGATGGGCTGGTCACTGCTGAGAGAGCATAGATAGCGGGTGGGTGGGCTGGACTGAACTGACCATCCAGCCTGCCCATAGAGCTGTCTATGCTTCAGAGGCATTGACATCCGTGTGGCTCCAGGATGGTGAGAACAGGTTCACAAACCCTAACAGCCGCCTCCCTGCACATTGGCGCCTCTGGCGACTTTTGTGCCTAATGCTAAATGTGTACCTTATTAACCACTTCCCGACCGCCGTATATACAATTGGCGGCCGGGAAGTGGACCCCGCAAGGACCGCCGTATTGACAATTGGCGGCGGTCCTTGTAGGGGCATCGGCGGAGCGATCGCGTCATCAGTGACGCGATCCTTCGCCTGGCGCCGCTCACCCGCCGCAACATCCCGCCGGCCATACGGAAGCGCCGGCGGGATGTTAACCCGACGATCGCCGCATACAAAGTGTATAATACACTTTGTAATGTTTACAAAGTGTATTATACAGGCTGCCTCCTGCCCTGGTGGTCCCAGTGTCCGAGGGACCACCAGGGCAGGCTGCAGCCACCCTAGTCTGCACCCAAGCACACTGATTTCTCCCCCCCCTGCCCCAGATCGCCCACAGCACCCCTCAGACCCCCCCCCCCCTGCCCACCCCCCAGACCCCTGTTTGCACCCAATCACCCCCCTAATCACCCATCAATCACTCCCTGTCACTATCTAAAAATGCTATTTTTTGTTTTATCCCCCCCCTGCCCCCTGCTCCCTCCTGATCACCCCCCACCCCTCAGATTCTCCCCAGACCCCCCCCCCCCCCAGACCCCCCCACCCCATGTACTGTATGCATCTATCCCCCCTGATCACCTGTCAATCACCTGTCAATCACCCATCAATCACCCCCTGTCACTGCCACCCATCAATCAGCCCCTAACCTGCCCCTTGCGGGCAATCTGATCACCCACCCACACCAATAGATCGCCCGCAGATCCGACATCAGATCACCACCCAAGCGCAGCGTTTACATCTATTCTCTCCTCTAAACACCCACTAATTACCCATCAATCACCCATCAATCACCCCCTATCACCACCTGTCACTGTTACCCATCAGATCAGACCCTAATCTGCCCCTTGCGGGCCCCCAATCACCCGCCTACACGCTCAGATTGCCCTCAGACCCCTCCTTATCAATTCGCCAGGGCATTATTTACATCTGTCCTTCCCTGTAATAACCCACTTATCACCTGTCAATCACCTCCTGTCACTGCCACCCATCAATCACCCCCTGTCACTGCCACCCATCAATCAGCCCCTAACCTGCCCCTTGCGGGCAATCTGATCACCCACCCACACCAATAGATCGCCCGCAGATCCGACATCAGATCACCACCCAAGCGCAGTGTTTACATCTATTGTCTCCTCTAAACACCCACTAATTACCCACTAATTACCCATCAATCACCCCCTATCACCACCTGTCACTGTTACCCATCACATCAGACCCTAATCTGCCCCTTGCGGGCACCCAATCACCCGCCTACACGCTCAGATTGCCCTCAGATCCCCCCTTATCAATTCGCCAGTGCATTAGTTACATCTGTTCTTCCCTGTAATAACCCACTGATCACCTGTCAATCACCCATCAATCACCCCTTGGCACTGCCACCCATCAATCACCCCCTGGCACTGCTACCCATCAATCACCCCCTGTCACTGCCACTCATCAATCAGCCCCTAACCTGCCCCTTGCGGGCAATCTGATCACCCACCCACACCAATAGTTTGCCCGCAGATCCGACATCAGATCACCACCCAAGCGCAGCGTTTACATCTATTCTCTCCTCTAAACACCCACTAATTACCCATCAATCACCCATCAATCACCCCCTATCACCACCTGTCACTGTTACCCATCAGATCAGACCCTAATCTGCCCCTTGCGGGCACCCAATCACCCGCCTACACGCTCAGATTGCCCTCAGACCCCCCCTTATCAATTCGCCAGTGCAATATTTACATCTGTTCTCCCCTGTAATAACCCACTGATTACCTGTCAATCACCTGTCAATCACCTATCAATCACCCATCAATCACCCCCTGTCACTGCCACCCATCAATCACCCCCTGTCACTGCCACCCATCAATCACCCCCTGTCACTGCCACCCATCAATCACCCGCTGTCACTGCCACCCATCAATCAGCCCCTAACCTGCCCCTTGCGGGCAATCTGATCACCCACCCACACCAATAGATCGCCCGCAGATCCGACGTCCGATCACCTCCCAAGTGCAGTGTTTACATCTGTTCTCTACCCTAAACACCCACTAATTACCCATCAATCACCCCCTGTCACTGCTACCTATCAGATTAGACCCCCTATCTGCCCCTAGGGCACTCAATCACCCGCCCACACCCTCAGAATGCTCTCAGACCCCAGCCCTGATCACCTCGCCAGTGCATTGCTTGCATCTATTCCCCCCTCTAATCACACCTTGAGACACCCATCAATCACCTCCTGTCACCCCCTAACACACCTACCCATCAGATCAGGCCCTAATTTGCCCCGTGTGGGCTCCTGATCACTCGGCCAAACCCTCAGATCCCCCTCAGACCCCCTTCCAATCACCTCCCCAGTGCATTGATTGCATCTATTTTCCCCTCTAACCACCCCCTGAGACACCCATCAATCACCTCCTGTCACCCCCCTAGCACTCCTATCCATCAGATCAGGCCCAATACAACCTGTCATCTAAAAGGCCACCCTGCTTATGACCGGTTCCACAAAATGCGCCCCCTCATAGACCACCTGTCATCAAAATTTGCAGATGCTTATACCCCTGAACAGTCATTTTGAGACATTTGGTTTCCAGACTACTCACGGTTTTGGGCCCGTAAAATGCCAGGGCGGTATAGGAACCCCACAAGTGACCCCATTTTAGAAAAAAAGACACCCCAAGGTATTCTGTTAGGTGTATGACGAGTTCATAGAAGATTTTATTTTTTGTCAGAAGTTAGCGGAACTTGATTTTTATTGGTTTTTTTCACAAAGTGTCATTTTTCACTAACGTGTGACAAAAAATAAAATCTTCTATGAACTCGCCATACACCTAACGGAATACCTTGGGGTGTCTTCTTTCTAAAATGGGGTCACTTGTGGGGTTCCTATACTGCCCTGGCATTTTAGGGGCCCTAAACCGTGAGGAGTAGTCTAGAAAACAAATGCCTCAAAATGACCTGTGAATAGGACGTTGGGCCCCTTAGCGCACCTAGGCTGCAAAAAAGTGTCACACATGTGGTACCGCCGTACTCAGGAAAAGTAGTATAATGTGTTTTGGGGTGTATTTTTACACATACCCATGCTGGGTGGGAGAAATTTCTATGTAAATGGACAATTGTGTGTAAAAAACATCAAACAATTGTCATTTACAGAGATATTTCTCCCACTTAGCATGGGTATGTGTAAAAATACACCCCAAAACACATTATGCTACTTCTCCTGAGTACGGCGGTACCACATGTGTGGCACTTTTTTACACCCTAAGTACGCTAAGGGGCCCAAAGTCCAATGAGTACCTTTAGGATTTCACAGGTCATTTTGCAACATTTGGTTTCAAGACTACTCCTCACGGTTTAGGGCCCCTAAAATGCCAGGGCAGTATAGGAAGCCCACAAATGACCCTATTCTAGAAAGAAGACACCCAAAGGTATTCCGTTAGGAGTATGGTGAGTTCATAGAAGATTTTATTTTTTGTCCCAAGTTAGAGGAAAATGACACTTTGTGAAAAAAAACAATTAATATCAATTTCCGCTAACTTGTGACAAAAAAATAAAAACTTCTATGAACTCACCATACTCCTAACGGAATACCTTGGGGTGTCTTCTTTCTAAAATGGGGTCATTAGTGGGGTTCCTATACTGCCCTGGCATTTTAGGGGCCCTAAACCGTGAGGAGTAGTCTTGAAACAAAAATGACCTGTGAAATCCTAAAGGTACTCATTGGACTTTGGGCCCCTTAGCGCAGTTAGGGTGCAAAAAAGTGCCACACATGTGGTATCGCCGTACTCGGGAGAAGTAGTACAATGTGTTTTGGGGTTTATTTTTACACATACCCATGCTGGGTGGGAGAAATACCGCTGTAAATGGACAATTGTGTGTAAAAAAATCAAAAGATTGTCATTTACAGAGGTATTTCCCCCACCCAGCATGGGTATGTGTAAAAATACACCCCAAAACACGTTGTACTACTTCTCCCGAGTATGGCGATACCACATGTGTGGCACTTTTTTGCACCCTAACTGCGCTAAAGGGCCCAAAGTCCAATGAGTACCTTTAGGATTTCACAGGTCATTTTGAGAAATTTCGTTTCAAGACTACTCCTCACGGTTTAGGGCCCCTAAAATGCCAGGGCAGTATAGGAACCCCACAAATGACCCCATTTTAGAAAGAAGACACCCCAAGGTATTCCGTTAGGAGTATGGCGAGTTCATAGAAGATTTTATTTTTGTCACAAGTTAGCGGAAATTGATTTTAATTGTGTTTTTTCACAAAGTGTCATTTTCCGCTAACTTTTGACAAAAAATAAAATCTTCTATGAACTCACCATACTCCTAACGGAATACCTTGGGGTGTCTTCTTTCTAAAATGGGGTCATTTGTGGGGTTCCTATACAGCCCTGGCATTTTAGGGGCCCTAAACCGTGAGGAGTAGTCTTGAAACGAAATTACTCAAAATGACCTGTGAAATCCTAAAGGTACTCATTGGACTTTGGGCCCTTTAGCGCAGTTAGGGTGCAAAAAAGTGCCACACATGTGGTATCGCCGTACTCAGGAGAAGTAGTATAATGTGTTTTGGGGTGTATTTTTACACATACCCATGCTGAGTGGGAGAAAGATCTCTGTAAATGGACAATTGTGTGTAAAAAAAATTAACAAATTGTCATTTACAGAGATATTTCTCCCACCCAGCATGGGTATGTGTAAAAATACACCCCAAAACACATTATACTACTTCTCCTGAGTACGGCAATACCACATGTGTGGCACTTTTTTGCAGCCTAACTGCGCTAAGGGGTCCAAAGTCCAATGAGTACCTTTAGGCTTTACAGGGGTGCTTACAATTTAGCACCCCCCAAAATGTCAGGACAGTAAACACACCCCACAAATGACCCCATTTTGGAAAGTAGACCCTTCAAGGTATTCAGAGAGGGGCATCGTGAGTCCGTGGCAGATTTCATTTTTTTTTGTCGCAAGTTAGAAGAAATGGAAACTTTTTTTTTTTTTCTCACAAAGTGTCATTTTCCGCTTACTTGTGACAAAAAATAATATCTTCTATGAACTCACTATGCCTCTCAGTGAATACTTTGGGATGTCTTCTTTCCAAATGGGGTCATTTGGGGGGTATTTATACTATCCTGGAATTCTAGCCTCTCATGAAACATGACAGGGGGTCAGAAAAGTCATAGATGCTTGAAAATGAGAAAATTCACTTTTTGCACCATAGTTTGTAAACGCTATAACTTTTACCCAAACCAATAAATATACACTGAATGGGTTTTTTTTATCAAAAACATGTTTGTCCACATTTTTTGCGCTGCATGTATACAGAAATTTTACTTTATTTGAAAAATGTCAGCACAGAAAGTTAAAAAAATCATTTTTTTGCCAAAATTTATGTCTTTTTTGATGAATATAATAAAAAGTAAAAATAGCAGGAGCAATCAAATAGCACCAAAAGAAAGCTTTATTAGTGACAAGAAAAGGAGCCAAAATTCATTTAGGTGGTAGGTTGTATGAGCGAGCAATAAACCGTGAAAGCTGCAGTGGTCTGAATGGAAAAAAAGTGGCCGGTCCTTAAGGGGTAGAAAGCCCTAGGTCCTCAAGTGGTTAAGGCAGTGCTTCTCAACCCTGACCTTAAAGAGGAACTCCAGTGAACATTTTACTGTTGGCAGGTGATGTAGCTGCTGCATGGTTTGGAAACAGCTGTAAACAGCTATTTCCCACAATACAACAAGGTTCACAGACAGGAAACTGCCAAAAGTTCGAACTTTTCTTGTGGGAGGGGTTACTTGTGGGAGGGTTTTCACCACAAGATCAGTCATACAGCGCCCTCTGATGCTCTGTTTGTGAAAAAGAATAGATTTCTCATGTAAAAGGGGGTATCAGCTACTGATTGGGATAAAGTTAACTTTTTGGTTGGAGTTTCTCTTTAACCTCTTGCCGACCGCGTCACGCCGATGAGCGTGGCCTCGGCGGCAGCCCCAGGACCGCCTAACGCCAATTGGCGTAAAGTCCTGGGGCTCTGTTTTGCAGGAGATCGCACGCAGGCTGCGCGCGCATCTCCTGCTTGGGGGGCGGAGCTCCGCCCCGCCTTTAGTCTCCGAGTGGCTATTGCCGCTCGGGAGACTGTTAGACAGCGTGATCGCCGTCTATTTATATGGTGCAGCGCTGCGATCAGCAGCAGCGCTGCACTGGGGACAGCCGTGTGACACAGCTGTCCCCCTTGGGGACAAGAGAGCGATCGTCTCTCATAGGGTGAAACCTATGAGAGCTGATCGCCATGATTGATTGGCTGGCTGGGGGGAGGGAGGGAGGGAAGGTGTTTAAAGCAACAGTTTATTTTTTTTAAAACACAAACAAAAATATTGATAAAAAACAAATTAAACATGTGGGGAGCGATCAGACCAACAGAGCTCTCTGTTAGTGGGGAGAAAAGGGGGGGGGGGGGATCACTTGTGTGCTATGTTGTGCGGCCCTGCAGCTTGGCCTTAAAGCTGCACTGGCCTTTTTTACTAAAAATTGCCTGGTCACTAGGGGGTTTAGCCCTGCAGTCCTCAAGAGGTTAAGTACCAGCAACGGTGCATGTTTGCAGGGAATCAGAAAAACTCACATGAAAGGTAATCAGTGACTCAGCAAAGCTTATTAACTACCCCTGCAGATTTCCACAAGACATGTACTGTTGGTGGGCGGCCTTGAGGACAGTGTTGGGGAACACTGAAGTAAGGTCTGGTTTCCCTCCTCCCCCCCATGATTAGGGTGACTGACTATTCACGTGATTATAGGGAAGGTTTGTTCTAACAGAACAAGCTGTCTTACCACTTAAATGAGAGGTGCTGCAGTGGGAAAGCATTAAACCAGTGGCATAGCCATAATAGCAGGTAAGACAATATTAGGACCCATGAAACCTAGCAATGTGAGATCTTGGCTTGATTCACCAAACTGAAACCTCATTTTCTTATCACTTTACTCACATTATAACCTTTAAGGACATTTCTAATAAAAATAAAGTCACCTAAAATAAGTTTTCTCTAACTGAAGCTTGATCTTTTTGTCTTATTTGTAGCACTTTAGAAAAGGCTAATTTGCTATGGTAAATAACTAAGCAGTGTGCACCAATAGGCTGTGCATATAATATGCTACTGGTGCAACTTTACTATTCATTTTAAACAAACTTGTTTAAACATACTTGTTCTCCTAAATGAGGGAGTTGAGTGATTAAAAATGTCTATCCACCAGCATTTTTGGTGCAATGTGACATGCAGTGCTATTCCCTTTAAATGAATGAGGCCAGTACCTCACTGCATAGCAACCTGTGTGGCAATGTGTTACTATGCAACGTGCTCCCACACACAATGAATGGCATGAATTAGTCCTCAGTGTCATGGTAAATTAACTGAGAACAGACAATAGGATGTGTGTGTGGAACTTCATCCCCCAAAAATGCACTTTAATCTGCTGGCCTTGAGCAGCTCTACAGTTCAGATTTGTTCACCCATAAGCTGCCAAAATGACTACTACATCTTCAGTTTTGCTTGTGCTGTGAGCCGATATACAATACATTAATTCATAATAGGTCTCCTTGTCGGCTTTCCCTTCTGCTATAGAACTGTTTGGGATGATTGCCTGAAGAGCACCAAACACAAAAATAGATTGCCTTTCTATTCACTGGGGACCTTTAGTTCTCGACCATCATTCTATGAAAAAATAAACCATAAAATAAGGACCTTAATGGTTTAATATTAACTTAAAATTGCATTTCTAAGGAACACAGCAAAGGGCAGTCTCTGTGATGAATCCATTATACCATATAGTCAACAAGTTTTCTCATGAACCATCGTACAGTCTTTATTGTTTACCTGATGATGAGTGTGTTGTTGGGTACTGTAATATAGCATGCTGGTTATTATAGAATTCTGCCAGATAGTAGGAACAGCTCAGAGTTCCTCTTTAAAGGAACAAAAAAGTAAAAGTTTGCATCTTTAACACAAAACACAACGCCTTTCTATATTAGTTATAGAGATGATATTAGGTACTTTGCTAGTCTCATATCACTTGTTGTTGCTGGAAGTCATGGAGTCACAAAAGAGCTTTTACTAGATGGAAAGTCCCTATCAACTACTTACACCCAGTGACCCAGCCATCAACTGCAATCATTGTTCTTCATGAAAGCGTGGGATATTTTCCAGCTTTCTCACAAGGTAGGTCACGTGACTGAAAATCATGTGACCTGAATCAGCAAACTGGGATCAGGCAGAGGTCAAAATTTCTTCCCGCCAGCAGGTGGGGCGTTAATACCTTTACAAAGGGAGAAAATTAATATACATTGGGTTTAAAGTGAGTGAGCTTATGTCAACCATGATTTAGAACTTACTAAGGGTGAAGTTCCATTGAATGCAGGCAGCATTCCACACTGAAAAAACACCCACAGTGGGCCAGCACAATTCATCTGTGGACCTTCTGTAGTGGTGGCCATGCTTGCGTTAGGCGCATCACTAAGTATGGTCATATGGATATATGCTCGCTCTCATTCCAAATAAATGGACTCAGCAGCAATCTCATGGAGGTTATGTGTCTCTGTAAAGCTAGGTATTTGAGCACTAGCTAGTCATAAGTAATATGGCCCAGTGTCTGCACCATGTGCATTTGGTGAATGGGGCATTTATGCTGGATATACAGTGTTCATACACACATTACATGTAACATTAGAGTCCTGACAGGAAATCTTGCTGTTAGACCATTAGCCATGCTTAAACGGACAACCAGTGGTTTATGTCCTCCTTTATCACTTCTGAATTGACTTTCTGTATATAGGATACTAGGCATATAAATCCATGAGTATACTTATAACTCATCCATAGCATACTAGACTACAGAGTGATGTCATATTGATGGCTACTAACATGATTACATTTCTGTACAGCTGAACATACATGGAGGTAACCAGGCTTTGATAACTGGACCATTACTTGATAATAATAACCTCCTGAGAGATTTACTTAAGGTGCCCACACATTGCTCAGTTTTCCATTGAAAGATTAAGCAATAAACTATATTGGGTCATCGAAAACAGAGTGGTTGATCAAAATCCACTAATTATTAACACTAAACCTAACCCTATGCTCACACGAGCCCTCCCTGTACCGATGCCTTACCCTAACCAACCCCCACCGCAAAATCTGCTGATAATTGACACTAAACCTAACCCTATGCACACACGAGCCCTCCCTGTACCGATGCCTTACCCTAACCAGCCCCCACCGCAAAATCTGCTGATAATTGACACTAAACCTAACCCTATGCACACACGAGCCCTCCCTGTACCGATGCTTTACCCTAACTGACCCCCATGCCATAAAATCACCAATATCAATGCTGCCTTCCGCTACCCCAATGGCTGCTGCCCAAATTGCTTAGTTGGTGCTGGCTAATGCCAGGCACTGACAATAGCCACAATTTTGCACTTACCTGTAACGATCGGTGTAACACAGAGAGGGTCTGATTATCGGTGATCTGCAGTATCACCGAGAATGCAGAATATACCCGATTATTGATGATCTGCAGTATCACCGATAATCAGATATATCTACTAACCTCTGGACACCTGAGATGAGAGTGTTTGGTGCAACAGTAATACTTTGAGGAAAGCACCCAGGGAATGGGAGCAAGACAGTAGGATCTACTGTGACGGGTTAGCTTCCTTCCACAAGCCTGCTGCTCCCCAAGGGGTGGAGCCAGGCTGAGACAGTGAGAAGGACAGAACGTGAGTGACACCAGTGGAGGAGTGTCAC
The DNA here is from genome assembly GCF_040937935.1 of Hyperolius riggenbachi. Lineage (NCBI taxonomy): Eukaryota > Metazoa > Chordata > Amphibia > Anura > Hyperoliidae > Hyperolius > Hyperolius riggenbachi. The sequence continues at coordinate 294,124,330 of NC_090649.1, forward strand.
TGACAGATCTGTGAACTATCTCCTAACAGGGGATAGTTCTCGAGGTTGGACAAGCCAGGTCGTAACCACACGGACAGATAAAGTACAGAGACAGTAGGCAGATACAGAATCTAGAGACTAGCCAGGTATCGGTAACAGAGAATCAGAAATACAAGGTACAAAATCAGAGATCAGGAGAATGGTCAGGAATGCAGAAAGTCATAACAGATAATCAACAATGTCTAAGCTTGAGTGTGAGCTCCAAGATTCTCACACTCCAGGACTAACTAGATCATACAAATAATACAGATGGTACAGAATTCCTAGACTAAGGTGAGAGATCCGTAGCCGTCAACACCTTGGAAACTAGTCTAGATAACAATACAGATAGTGACAGAATTCCTAGGCTAAGGTGTGAGTTCCGTGATCATCAACACCTTTGGAAATTGACTAATAAACACAGATACTGACAAGGTCTGAGTGCTACCACGTAGTGATCGCAACGCCAGACACCAGAGAAATGACCAGCACCCAGTATATATACACCAGCGCTCTCCAGCGCCTCCCCTAAGTGCTGGACCAATGAAAGTTGCTGCAATTGTCAGCTGACCGGCCTGGTCAGCTGACCCTCCTCTGACTGCCATAACGGCCCTGCCTCTCTGCGCGCGCGTCCTCCTAAACCAGTGTGGACTATCAGTCCCAGCCACACCAGTCATGTGTTGTAATGTTGCTACTGTATTGGATGCGGAATCCACCGCCACGCTGTCTGAGCGTGCGGCGTTTCCTCCGCATTCCGCCTGTCTGAGAGAAGCAGGCCTATGTGAGCAACTAGCCGCATTGGCCGTGGAATCCGCCGCCCTGTAGTTAGAGCATGCGACGGTTTCTCCGCGCTCCGACTGCGCCCCAACTGCCATGTCAAACGCGGAATCAGCCGCCTCACTCTGAGTATTGGCGGCGGCTTTTCCGCGTTTTCTCACATTACCACTAGATTTCAGCAATTCTCGGCATTGCAATGTGTATTGCTCTCATTTTTCCAGGCAGCTGCTTATGCCAACTTACCTGCTATGCCCACACAGGGAGAAACTCCCGCCAGTGTCGGTCCAGGTGTGTAGTGTTTGATGCACAGACCAGCTATAAAACACACATTACTGCTACCAGCAAAACTTCCAGATGCACAGCAAATTTCTTTTTGGATGCACTGAGTAGCTTAACACCTATAATGCTAGTACACACACAACAAATATAATGAAAGAAGTCCACAAGCTGGAACTTTCTGTAGAAAACAAAGAATAATCTACCAGCACTAGAAAATGTGCATTTGGTTATGTAAGTGTTTTTGTGTGTATCGTGTGAGTAAATTTCATAAAATGATATGGGGGCAATCTTCCAACTTCTTCAGGGTTAGTCCAATGCTCGCTTTGAAAACTTTGATGTGAGTGAAATACTTTTTGTCTGGAGGCTATCTTCTTGTTAAGAGGAAAGCCACAATGAATTCCGAGCATTCTGCTTGTGCCTGTTTTTACATTTGCAATCCATTTTCATCATTAATATAACCACATGCACATACTACCCTCACCCAGCATGATATTTCCAAGCATGCAACTCCAATTATTTCACACATTTTAAACAAAGACAATGGATAGGTACAGAGGGCATGGTGGTGATATAAATACAACCCAAAGAAAAGGGAATAAAACAGATTTATTCAGACATTATTATAAGGGTGGGGTAATGATATACAGTATACAGTAGCAAGAAAAAGTAAGTGAACCCTTTGGAATTATATGGGCACAAATTAGTCATAAAACGTGATCTGATCTTCATCTAAGTCACAACAATAGACAATCACAGTCTGCTTAAACTAATACCACACTAATAATTAAATGTTTCCATTTTTTTATTGAACACACCATGTAAACATTCACAGTGCAGGTGGAAAAAGTATGTGAACCCTTGGATTTAATAATTGGTTGATCAGCCTTTGGCAGCAATAACTTCAACCAAAGGTTTCCTGTAGTTGCAAATCAGACGTGCACAATGGTCAGGAGTAATTCTTCACCATTCCTCTTTACAGAACTGTTTCAGTTCAGCAATATTCCTGGGATGTCTGGTGTAAATCCCTTTCTTGAGGTCATGCCACAGAATCTCAATCGGGTTGAGGTCAGGACTCTCACTGGGCCACTCTAGAAGGTGTATTTTCTTCTGTTTAAGCCATTCTGTTGTTGATTTACTTCTACGATTTAGGTTGTTGTCCTGTTGCAACACGCATCTTCTGCTGAGCTTCAGCTGGTGGTCAGATAGCCTTAAGTTCTCCTGCAAAATGTCTTCATAAACTTTGGAATTCATTTTTCCTTCGATGATAGCATTCCATCCAGGCCCTGATGCAGAAAAGCAGCCCCAAATCATAATGCCCGCACCACCATACTTCACAGTTGGGATGTTGATGTTGTGCCTCATTTTCTCCACACATAGTGTTGTGTGTTTCTTCCAAACAATTCAACTTTGGTTTCATCTGCCGCAGAGTATTTTGCCAGTACTGCTGTGGAGCATCCAGGTGTTCTTTTACAAACTTTAAACGTGCAGCAATGTTTTTTGGGGGGACAGCAGTGGCTTCCTCTGTGGTATCCTCCCATGAACTCCATTCTTGTTTAGTGTTTTAGGTATCGTAGATTCGCTAACATGGATGTTTGCATATGCCAGAGACTTGTGTAAGTCTTTAGCTGACACTCTAGGATTCTTCTTCACCTCATTGAGCATTCTGTGCTGTGCTCTTGCAGTCTCCTTTACACAACGGCATCTCCTAGGGAGAGAAGCAGCAGCCCTGAACTTTCTCCATTTATAGATAATTTGTCTTATCGTGGACTGATGATCTGCAAGGTTTTTGGAAATACTTTTAGAACCCTTTCCAGCTTTATGCAAGTCAACAATTCTTAATTGTATGTCTTCTGAGAGCTCTTTTGTGTGAGGTATCATTCACATCAGGCAATGCTTCTTGGGAAAAGTAAACCCAAAACTGCTGGCTGACACCTCTCTACAATTAGCTTTTGGAGATGTCATTAATGTAGGGGTTCACATACTTTTTCCACCTGCACTGTGAATGTTTACGTGGTGTGTTCAATAAAGCATGGAAACATTTAATTATTTGTGGGTTCACATACTTTTTCTTGCGTGTGTGTGTATGTATATATATATATATATATATATATATATATATATATATATATATATATATATAATTGCCGCTAGTAGAGTATCAGTAACCCTCACTCTACTGATGCCTAACCCTTAACCCCCCCATTGGTGGTGTCTGACCCTAAATCTCCCTCACCTGGTGGTGCCTAATCCTTAAACCTCCCCCCTTCCCGCCGCAAAGCCACGACCGGTGACACATGACAAAATAGTGGGCGCTGAGGCTACTCGCTATGCAATTTGCTATCTGGTGCAAAGCTTTTGCTCCTGCTAATTATAGCCACAATTTTCATACCTTGTAGCTAATTTATTGTGCGTCTCCAGGCACCCAAATTCCCCTGCAATGCTTCTAATCGCAGCTTTTTCCGTTGCTTCAGGCGCCCATCACTGCCACTAATCATGGCTTCAAATGCCCAAATTTCTCTATACTGCCACTAATTGCGGCTTAAATTATTGGCACCTATGGCAGCACTCTTTCTTTCCTCAGCGCTTCTGGTGCCCAAATTTCTTGATTTACCTTTGACATTCACTAGGACCCAGACACCTGCCTAGGTTGCCTTGTGGATGATCCTGCTGTCTGATGGCACTGAGAATTTAGATATATATTTGACACATGGTTAATAGGAGCTTTAGACATGGAATTTAAACATAAACAGCTACTTTGAAGGGCACGACCCTTTCCACAGGTAATTTCCTATTTCTTCAAGTGGTAGGAATAGAAATCATAAATTGTGACATGAAAAGAGAATAGAGAACCTTAAGACGTAACCAAATTTGCTGAGTTGCATACACAATACACATCTTCACAGAAACAAAAGAGCCCTAAATGTGCGTAACATGTATAACAAAGGCTTCTGTAGCCTAGTAGTGTGTATAATATGTACCATACCAAGTCTGACAATATACAGTATATTGCCAAATACACAGGGTAACAAAAGGCTAAGAGCAGAAATGGTGTGTCAGCTTTATAAACCAGTCAAATTTCAGGTTACCTGAGTCAGATAAATTGGTGAATTGCGAATGATTGCTACATGATATTGCAGTTTGCAAATTATGCTTTACCTAATAAAATATTCTTATTTATGTTATCATCCAATCAGCTAAACCTGCATAGTTTCTCTGTGATACAGTTTCTTTCCCTCACACTTTTTTGTTTTTTTATCATAGGTTATTAGGATGCTGCCCCCCAGTGGTGCTCTGGTACTTTTTCACTGAACAGGCAATTCAATCACCACCTACTGTCTCTCATGGAAAAGAGGCCTATTGGGTACACACCATGCAATTTCCCGTCAGATACACGGGTGGAATTGATTATTCCAACAGGTCCGATCTGATTTCTAATCGTTTTTCTGAACGATTTTGTATAGCAGTGATTGGAAAAATCGATCAGAAAAATGATCGGAAATCAGATCAAATCTGTTGGAAATAATCGACTCGACCCATCTATTACATAGTGTGTGCCAGGCATTAGTCATGGAACATCAGGACTGGTAGGATTTCTAGAGGAAAAGAAGTAACCAAAAATCATTGTACTGAAAATATAATGCTGTGCCTTCTTGAATGTGGTTCCTTTTGCACTAATCTCCTCCACCTGGTTTAATCAGACACACTTTTACAGTTCTGTCTAGCAACTCCTAGTTTAACCACTTAAGGACCGCCCCCAGCCGATGGGCGGCGGCAAAGTCCGGGCCTAAACGACCGCAATACGCCCATCGGTGGGGGCGGCTGCGGGCGTGGTTATGCGGCGATGGCGTCATTCGTGACGTGACCAGCCGCCGGCGACTGGCTCCGCCCCCTTCGCGCTGTAACCCGCCGGCCGTTCGGAAGCGCCGGCGGGTTACTAACACCCGGATCGCCGCATGTACTTAGTATAATAGGCTTTGTATAGTATACAAAGCCTATTATACTGGCTGCCTCCTGCCCTGGTGGTCCCAGTGTCCGAGGGACCACCAGGGCAGGCTGCAGCCACCCTAGTCTGCACCAAGCACACTGATCCTGCCCCCCCTTCCCTAAGATCGCCCACAGCACCCCTCAGACCCCCCCCCCCTGCCCACCCCCCAGACCCCTGTTTGCACCCAATCACCCCCCTTATCACCTATCAATCACTCCCTGTCACTTTATGTCAACGCTTTTTTTTTTAACCCTAAACTGCCCCCTGCTCCCTCCTGATCACCCCTCCACCCCTCAGATTCTCTGCAGACCCCCCCCCCCCCCTGTGTACTGTATGCATCTATCCCCACTGATCACCTGCCAATCACCTGTCAATCACCCATCAATCACCCCCCTGTCACTGCCACCCATCAATCAGCCCCTAACCTGCCCCTTGAGGGCAATCTGATCACCCACCCACACCAATAGATCGCCCGCAGATCCGACATCAGAACACCTCCCAAGTGCAGTGTTTACATCTGTTCTCTACTCTAAACACCCACTAATTACCCATCAATCACCCATCAATCACCCCCTATCACCACCTGTCACTGTTACCCGTCAGAGCAGACCCTAATCTGCCCCTTGCGGGCACCCAATCACCCGCCTACACGCTCAGATTGCCCTCAGACCCCCCCTTATCAATTCGCCAGTGCAATATTTACATCTGTTCTTCCCTGTAATAACCCACTGATCACCTGTCAATCACCCATCAATCACCCCCTGTCACTGCCACCCATCAATCACCCCCTGTCACTGCCACCCATCAATCAGCCCCTAACCTGCCCCTTGCGGGCAATCTGATCACTCACCCACATCAATAGATCGCCCGCAGATCCGACATCAGATCACCTCCCAAGTGCAGTGTTTACATCTGTTCTCTCCTCTAAACACCCACTAATTACCCATCAATCACCCCCTATCACCACCTGTCACTGTTACCCAACAGAATAGACCATAATCTGCCCCTTGTGGGCACCCAATCACCCGCCCCACACGCTCAGATTGCCCTCAGACCCCCCCTTATCAATTCGCCAGTGCAATATTTACATCTGTTCTTCCCTGTAAAAACCCACTGATCACCTGTCAATCACCTATCAATCACCCATCAATCACCCCCTGTCACTGCCACCCATCAATCACCCCCTGTCACTGCCACCCATCAATCAGCCCCTAACCTGCCCCTTGCGGGCAATCTGATCACCCACCCACACCATCAGATTGCCCCAGACCTACCCTCAGATCACCTCCAAAGTGCATTGTTTACATCTGTTCTGCCATCTAATCACCCACTGATCACCCATCAATCAGCCCCTGTCACTGATACCCATCAGATTAGACCCTAATCTGCCCCTAGGGCACCCAATCACCCGCCCACACCCTCAGAACGCCCTTAGACCCCAGCCCTGATCACCTCACCAGTGCATTGCTTGCATCTATTTCCCCCCTCTAATCACACCTTGAGACACCCATCAACCACCTCCTGTCACCACCTGTCACCCCCTAGCACACCTACCCATCAGATCAGGCCCTAATTTGCCCTGCGTGGGCTCTTGATCACTCGGCCAAACCCTCAGACCCCCTTCCGATCACCTCCCCAGTGCATTGATTGTATCTATTTTCCCCTCTAACCACCCCCTGAGACACCCATCAATCACCTCCTGTCACCCCCCTAGCACTCCTATCCATCAGATCAGGCCCAATACAACCTGTCATCTAAGAGGCCACCCTGCTTATGACCGGTTCCACAACATTTGCCCCCTCATAGACCACCTGTCATCAAAATTTGCAGATGCTTATACCCCTGAACAGTCATTTTGAGAAATTTGGTTTCCCGACTACTCACGGTTTTGGGCCCGTAAAAGGCCAGGGCAGTATAGGAACCCCACAAGTGACCCCATTTTAGAAAAAAGACACCCCAAGGTATTCTGTTAGGTGTATGACGAGTTCATAGAAGATTTTATTTTTGTCAACAGTTAGCGGAAATTGATTTTTATTGTTTTTTTTCACAAAGTGTCATTTTTCACTAACTTGTGACAAAAAATAAAATCTTCTATGAACTCACCATACACCTAACTGAATACCTTGGGGTGTCTTCTTTCTAAAATGGGGTCACTTGTGGGGTTCCTATACTGCCCTGGCATTTTAGAAGACCTAAACCGTGAGGAGTAGTCTAGAAAACAAATGCCTCAAAATGACCTGTGAATAGGACGTTGGGCCCCTTACCGCACCTAGGCTGCAAAAAAGTGTCACACATGTGGTATCGCCGTACTCAGGAGAAGTAGTATAATGTGTTTTGTGGTGTATTTTTACACATACCCATGCTGGGTGGGAGAAATCTCTCTGTAAATGGACAATTGTGTTTAAAAAAAAATCAAAAATGTGTCATTTACAGAGATATTTCTTCCACCCAGCATGGTTATATATAAAAATACACCACAAAACACATTATACTACTTCTCCTGAGTACGGCAATACCACATGTGTGACACTTTTTTGCACCCTAACTGCGCTAAGGGGCCCAAAGTCCAATGAGTACCTTTAGAATTTCAAGGGTCATTTTGCGGCATTTGGTTTCCAGGCCACTCCTCACGGTTTAGGGCCCCTAAAATGCCAGGGCAGTATAGGGACCCCACAAGTGACCCCATTTTAGAAAGAAGACACCCCAAGGTATTCTGTGAGGTGTATGATGAGTTCATAGAAGATTTTATTTTTTGTCACAAGTTAGCGGAAATTGATTTGTATTGTTTTTTTATTCACAAAGTGTCATTTTCCGCTAACTTGTGACAAAAAAAAAATCTTCTATGAACTCACCGTACTCCTAACAGAATACCTTGGGGTGTCTTCTTTCTAAAATGGGGTCACTTGTAGGGTTCCTATACTGCCCTGGCATTTTAGGGGCACAAGTTAGCGGAAATTAAAATCAATTTCCGCTAACTTGTGACAAAAAGAAAAATCTTCTATGAACTCACCATACTCCTAACGGAATACCTTGGGGTGTCTTCTTTCTAAAATGGGGTCATTTGTGGGGTTCCTATACTGCCCTGGCATTTTAGGGGCCCTAAACCATGAGGAGTAGTCTTGAAACCAAATGTCGCAAAATGACCTGTGAAATCCTAAAGATGCTCATTGGACTTTGGGCCCCTTAGTGCAGTTAGGGTGCAAAAAAGTGCCACACATGTGGTATTGCTGTACTCAGGAGAAGTAGTATAATGTGTTTTGGGGTGTATTTTTACACATACCCATGCTGAGTGGGAGAAATATCTCTGTAAATAGACAATTGTGTGTAAAAAAAAATAAAAAATTGTCATTTACGGAGATATTTCTCCCACCCAGCATGGGTATGTGTAAAAATACACCCCAAAACACAATATGCTACTTCTCCTGAGTACGGCAATACCACATGTGTGGCACTTTTTTGCAGCCTAACTGCACTAAGGGGCCCAAAGTCCAATGAGCATCTTCAGGCTTTACAGGGGTGCTTACAATTAGGCACCCCCCAAAATGCCAGGGCAGTGAACACACCCCACAAATGACCCCATTTTGGAAAGTAGACACTTCAAGGTATTCAGAGAGGAGCATAGTGAGTCTGTGGCAGATTTCATTATTTTTTTGTCGCAAGTTAGAAGAAATGGAACCTTTTTTTTTTTTTTTGTCACAAAGTGTCATTTTCCGCTAACTTGTGACAAAAAAATAAAATCTTCTATGAACTCACCATGCCTCTCACTGAATACTTTGGGATGTCTTCTTTCCAAAATGGGGTCATTTGGGGGGTATTTATACTATCCTGGAATTTTAGCACCTCATGAAACATGACAGGTGGTCAGAAAGTCAGAGATGCTTCAAAATGGGAAAATTCACTTTTGGCACCATAGTTTGTAAACGCTATAACTTTTACCCAATCCAATAAATATACACTGAATGTTTTTTTTTTTAATCAAAGACATGTAGCAGAATAACTTTCGCGCTCAAATGTATAGGACATTTTACTTTATTTGAAAAATGTCAGCACAGAAAGTGTTAGGAACCTGTTCAGGACTTGATCTACCTGCTGGTGGCAGTGTGTGCGGGACTTATGTACTTTCTATATCCACCACCAGGGGGCTGTGCACTTCATGTCATCAAACTTGCAATCCTCAGTCTTACCTGCAGATGGCATCAGACTCTGGAGTTTCTTGGGACTTCCACCTCCTGCCTCCTCCCTCACTCTACTGATGCCTAACCCTTAACCCCCCCATTGGTGGTGTCTGACCCTAAATCTCCCTCACCTGGTGGTGCCTAATCCTTAAACCTCCCCCCTTCCCGCCGCAAAGCCACGACCGGTGACACATGACAAAATAGTGGGCGCTGAGGCTACTCGCTATGCAATTTGCTATCTGGTGCAAAGCTTTTGCTCCTGCTAATTATAGCCACAATTTTCATACCTTGTAGCTAATTTATTGTGCGTCTCCAGGCACCCAAATTCCCCTGCAATGCTTCTAATCGCAGCTTTTTCCGTTGCTTCAGGCGCCCATCACTGCCACTAATCATGGCTTCAAATGCCCAAATTTCTCTATACTGCCACTAATTGCGGCTTAAATTATTGGCACCTATGGCAGCACTCTTTCTTTCCTCAGCGCTTCTGGTGCCCAAATTTCTTGATTTACCTTTGACATTCACTAGGACCCAGACACCTGCCTAGGTTGCCTTGTGGATGATCCTGCTGTCTGATGGCACTGAGAATTTAGATATATATTTGACACATGGTTAATAGGAGCTTTAGACATGGAATTTAAACATAAACAGCTACTTTGAAGGGCACGACCCTTTCCACAGGTAATTTCCTATTTCTTCAAGTGGTAGGAATAGAAATCATAAATTGTGACATGAAAAGAGAATAGAGAACCTTAAGACGTAACCAAATTTGCTGAGTTGCATACACAATACACATCTTCACAGAAACAAAAGAGCCCTAAATGTGCGTAACATGTATAACAAAGGCTTCTGTAGCCTAGTAGTGTGTATAATATGTACCATACCAAGTCTGACAATATACAGTATATTGCCAAATACACAGGGTAACAAAAGGCTAAGAGCAGAAATGGTGTGTCAGCTTTATAAACCAGTCAAATTTCAGGTTACCTGAGTCAGATAAATTGGTGAATTGCGAATGATTGCTACATGATATTGCAGTTTGCAAATTATGCTTTACCTAATAAAATATTCTTATTTATGTTATCATCCAATCAGCTAAACCTGCATAGTTTCTCTGTGATACAGTTTCTTTCCCTCACACTTTTTTGTTTTTTTATCATAGGTTATTAGGATGCTGCCCCCCAGTGGTGCTCTGGTACTTTTTCACTGAACAGGCAATTCAATCACCACCTACTGTCTCTCATGGAAAAGAGGCCTATTGGGTACACACCATGCAATTTCCCGTCAGATACACGGGTGGAATTGATTATTCCAACAGGTCCGATCTGATTTCTAATCGTTTTTCTGAACGATTTTGTATAGCAGTGATTGGAAAAATCGATCAGAAAAATGATCGGAAATCAGATCAAATCTGTTGGAAATAATCGACTCGACCCATCTATTACATAGTGTGTGCCAGGCATTAGTCATGGAACATCAGGACTGGTAGGATTTCTAGAGGAAAAGAAGTAACCAAAAATCATTGTACTGAAAATATAATGCTGTGCCTTCTTGAATGTGGTTCCTTTTGCACTAATCTCCTCCACCTGGTTTAATCAGACACACTTTTACAGTTCTGTCTAGCAACTCCTAGTTTAACCACTTAAGGACCGCCCCCAGCCGATGGGCGGCGGCAAAGTCCGGGCCTAAACGACCGCAATACGCCCATCGGTGGGGGCGGCTGCGGGCGTGGTTATGCGGCGATGGCGTCATTCGTGACGTGACCAGCCGCCGGCGACTGGCTCCGCCCCCTTCGCGCTGTAACCCGCCGGCCGTTCGGAAGCGCCGGCGGGTTACTAACACCCGGATCGCCGCATGTACTTAGTATAATAGGCTTTGTATAGTATACAAAGCCTATTATACTGGCTGCCTCCTGCCCTGGTGGTCCCAGTGTCCGAGGGACCACCAGGGCAGGCTGCAGCCACCCTAGTCTGCACCAAGCACACTGATCCTGCCCCCCCTTCCCTAAGATCGCCCACAGCACCCCTCAGACCCCCCCCCCCTGCCCACCCCCCAGACCCCTGTTTGCACCCAATCACCCCCCTTATCACCTATCAATCACTCCCTGTCACTTTATGTCAACGCTTTTTTTTTTAACCCTAAACTGCCCCCTGCTCCCTCCTGATCACCCCTCCACCCCTCAGATTCTCTGCAGACCCCCCCCCCCCCCTGTGTACTGTATGCATCTATCCCCACTGATCACCTGCCAATCACCTGTCAATCACCCATCAATCACCCCCCTGTCACTGCCACCCATCAATCAGCCCCTAACCTGCCCCTTGAGGGCAATCTGATCACCCACCCACACCAATAGATCGCCCGCAGATCCGACATCAGAACACCTCCCAAGTGCAGTGTTTACATCTGTTCTCTACTCTAAACACCCACTAATTACCCATCAATCACCCATCAATCACCCCCTATCACCACCTGTCACTGTTACCCGTCAGAGCAGACCCTAATCTGCCCCTTGCGGGCACCCAATCACCCGCCTACACGCTCAGATTGCCCTCAGACCCCCCCTTATCAATTCGCCAGTGCAATATTTACATCTGTTCTTCCCTGTAATAACCCACTGATCACCTGTCAATCACCCATCAATCACCCCCTGTCACTGCCACCCATCAATCACCCCCTGTCACTGCCACCCATCAATCAGCCCCTAACCTGCCCCTTGCGGGCAATCTGATCACTCACCCACATCAATAGATCGCCCGCAGATCCGACATCAGATCACCTCCCAAGTGCAGTGTTTACATCTGTTCTCTCCTCTAAACACCCACTAATTACCCATCAATCACCCCCTATCACCACCTGTCACTGTTACCCAACAGAATAGACCATAATCTGCCCCTTGTGGGCACCCAATCACCCGCCCCACACGCTCAGATTGCCCTCAGACCCCCCCTTATCAATTCGCCAGTGCAATATTTACATCTGTTCTTCCCTGTAAAAACCCACTGATCACCTGTCAATCACCTATCAATCACCCATCAATCACCCCCTGTCACTGCCACCCATCAATCACCCCCTGTCACTGCCACCCATCAATCAGCCCCTAACCTGCCCCTTGCGGGCAATCTGATCACCCACCCACACCATCAGATTGCCCCAGACCTACCCTCAGATCACCTCCAAAGTGCATTGTTTACATCTGTTCTGCCATCTAATCACCCACTGATCACCCATCAATCAGCCCCTGTCACTGATACCCATCAGATTAGACCCTAATCTGCCCCTAGGGCACCCAATCACCCGCCCACACCCTCAGAACGCCCTTAGACCCCAGCCCTGATCACCTCACCAGTGCATTGCTTGCATCTATTTCCCCCCTCTAATCACACCTTGAGACACCCATCAACCACCTCCTGTCACCACCTGTCACCCCCTAGCACACCTACCCATCAGATCAGGCCCTAATTTGCCCTGCGTGGGCTCTTGATCACTCGGCCAAACCCTCAGACCCCCTTCCGATCACCTCCCCAGTGCATTGATTGTATCTATTTTCCCCTCTAACCACCCCCTGAGACACCCATCAATCACCTCCTGTCACCCCCCTAGCACTCCTATCCATCAGATCAGGCCCAATACAACCTGTCATCTAAGAGGCCACCCTGCTTATGACCGGTTCCACAACATTTGCCCCCTCATAGACCACCTGTCATCAAAATTTGCAGATGCTTATACCCCTGAACAGTCATTTTGAGAAATTTGGTTTCCCGACTACTAACGGTTTTGGGCCCGTAAAAGGCCAGGGCAGTATAGGAACCCCACAAGTGACCCCATTTTAGAAAAAAGACACCCCAAGGTATTCTGTTAGGTGTATGACGAGTTCATAGAAGATTTTATTTTTGTCAACAGTTAGCGGAAATTGATTTTTATTGTTTTTTTTCACAAAGTGTCATTTTTCACTAACTTGTGACAAAAAATAAAATCTTCTATGAACTCACCATACACCTAACTGAATACCTTGGGGTGTCTTCTTTCTAAAATGGGGTCACTTGTGGGGTTCCTATACTGCCCTGGCATTTTAGAAGACCTAAACCGTGAGGAGTAGTCTAGAAAACAAATGCCTCAAAATGACCTGTGAATAGGACGTTGGGCCCCTTACCGCACCTAGGCTGCAAAAAAGTGTCACACATGTGGTATCGCCGTACTCAGGAGAAGTAGTATAATGTGTTTTGTGGTGTATTTTTACACATACCCATGCTGGGTGGGAGAAATCTCTCTGTAAATGGACAATTGTGTTTAAAAAAAAATCAAAAATGTGTCATTTACAGAGATATTTCTTCCACCCAGCATGGTTATATATAAAAATACACCACAAAACACATTATACTACTTCTCCTGAGTACGGCAATACCACATGTGTGACACTTTTTTGCACCCTAACTGCGCTAAGGGGCCCAAAGTCCAATGAGTACCTTTAGAATTTCAAGGGTCATTTTGCGGCATTTGGTTTCCAGGCCACTCCTCACGGTTTAGGGCCCCTAAAATGCCAGGGCAGTATAGGGACCCCACAAGTGACCCCATTTTAGAAAGAAGACACCCCAAGGTATTCTGTGAGGTGTATGATGAGTTCATAGAAGATTTTATTTTTTGTCACAAGTTAGCGGAAATTGATTTGTATTGTTTTTTTATTCACAAAGTGTCATTTTCCGCTAACTTGTGACAAAAAAAAAATCTTCTATGAACTCACCGTACTCCTAACAGAATACCTTGGGGTGTCTTCTTTCTAAAATGGGGTCACTTGTAGGGTTCCTATACTGCCCTGGCATTTTAGGGGCACAAGTTAGCGGAAATTAAAATCAATTTCCGCTAACTTGTGACAAAAAGAAAAATCTTCTATGAACTCACCATACTCCTAACGGAATACCTTGGGGTGTCTTCTTTCTAAAATGGGGTCATTTGTGGGGTTCCTATACTGCCCTGGCATTTTAGGGGCCCTAAACCATGAGGAGTAGTCTTGAAACCAAATGTCGCAAAATGACCTGTGAAATCCTAAAGGTACTCATTGGACTTTGGGCCCCTTAGCGCAGTTAGGGTGCAAAAAAGTGCCACACATGTGGTATTGCTGTACTCAGGAGAAGTAGTATAATGTGTTTTGGGGTGTATTTTTACACATACCCATGCTGAGTGGGAGAAATATCTCTGTAAATAGACAATTGTGTGTAAAAAAAAATAAAAAATTGTCATTTACGGAGATATTTCTCCCACCCAGCATGGGTATGTGTAAAAATACACCCCAAAACACAATATGCTACTTCTCCTGAGTACGGCAATACCACATGTGTGGCACTTTTTTGCAGCCTAACTGCACTAAGGGGCCCAAAGTCCAATGAGCATCTTCAGGCTTTACAGGGGTGCTTACAATTAGGCACCCCCCAAAATGCCAGGGCAGTGAACACACCCCACAAATGACCCCATTTTGGAAAGTAGACACTTCAAGGTATTCAGAGAGGAGCATAGTGAGTCTGTGGCAGATTTCATTATTTTTTTGTCGCAAGTTAGAAGAAATGGAACCTTTTTTTTTTTTTGTCACAAAGTGTCATTTTCCGCTAACTTGTGACAAAAAAATAAAATCTTCTATGAACTCACCATGCCTCTCACTGAATACTTTGGGATGTCTTCTTTCCAAAATGGGGTCATTTGGGGGGTATTTATACTATCCTGGAATTTTAGCACCTCATGAAACATGACAGGTGGTCAGAAAGTCAGAGATGCTTCAAAATGGGAAAATTCACTTTTGGCACCATAGTTTGTAAACGCTATAACTTTTACCCAATCCAATAAATATACACTGAATGTTTTTTTTTTTAATCAAAGACATGTAGCAGAATAACTTTCGCGCTCAAATGTATAGGACATTTTACTTTATTTGAAAAATGTCAGCACAGAAAGTGTTAGGAACCTGTTCAGGACTTGATCTACCTGCTGGTGGCAGTGTGTGCGGGACTTATGTACTTTCTATATCCACCACCAGGGGGCTGTGCACTTCATGTCATCAAACTTGCAATCCTCAGTCTTACCTGCAGATGGCATCAGACTCTGGAGTTTCTTGGGACTTCCACCTCCTGCCAGCAGAGGTCAACCTGCTTGGGACTTTGCAGGCCGATCTGCTGACACACCCAATGCTCACCTTACTTAAGACCAGCTCTCATTACAGCAGGTGCCAGAACATCACATAGCTTCCCCTGTGCTTGTTGAACTCTGGTCTCCTGTATTCCTGGTCCTTTGTATTTCTGGTTCTATCCTGATTATCTGGTATTTGATTTATGGCTAGCCTCTGACCTTGCTTCTGTGTTGCGATCTTGTACTGCGATCTGATGTGTATATATATATATATATATATATATATATATATATATATATATATATATATATATATATGTATAGAACCTGTATATTGTTCCTGTGTGGTTTCCTCAAATAAGTATATACTGTATATTTGTGTATGACTTCTTAGTTAGACTAGTTAGGGTTTTGGTTGCACTATTCATTTGTTTGTATATACACTGTGTGGTTGTGCTTAATAAACACCATTCACTTATTTCTGTGTTCAGTCTCCTTATATCCTGCTGCAAACAGTGATCACATGTGCTTGCTCTGTGGGGTTTGTAACAGTATGTTCTGGCCATTCTGATCACTGCAGCTTGATATATATCGAAGGGCTGATAAAACTTCCTGTCTGTGAAGTTTATCCACTCAGTCATTCATAATGAACACCAGTGAGATGTACTATTATATGTTGCTGGCTGATGAGGAGGGAGATCACTGCAGACAGATTTTCTCTGAGTATCCCGAGAATGATCTCCTCCACCTGATCAAACAGCTGCAGGATAATGTGCAGCAAGGTGTGTTCTGCAGACAGGAGGTCCAGCCATTGCTAGAAATCTGGAGCAATCTGTCAGTTTCTGGTTATCCTAGCAATGATCTGGATCCACCTTATGATCTGATAATGGTGGAGATGTTACTCGATTTATTGGAGGATGATGAGGATTACTTTGTTGAATATTATTCCAACAAATCTAAAGAGTTCCGGTTAGAATGTTCCAACTCTGTTTTGTGTCTGTCTAACAGGATGGTTTGTAGTTTTGAAATGATTGCTCCTCTAGTTGGTGCATGGAATAAAATATCTTTCATATGTGACAACCCTGATTTTCACCCTGTCACTACCTCCTCTCCTCTATTCTCTGACCAGAGTTCACAGCACTTAGTCATGAGTAAACAGCCTGTATACCAGTTACCCATAGCAACCACCTCCAAGGACTTTCATTCATTTGCACCTGTGACTCCAAATATATCAGCCTCTGCATGTACTCAAATCAGATCCACTACCCGGGCCAAACAGCACTCACCTACAACCAAAGAACCTGCTAACCCGTTGCCCATAGCAACAACCTCCCAGAATACTTATTTACCTGCTCCTGTGATCCGGAAGAGTGCAGCCTCTCTTCAGACCGCAATTAGATCCATGCCTTGGTCTAAGGAGTACCCTGTCACTACGCAAAAGTCCATGTTGCCATCGCTCATAGCAACCACTCCTAAATTCTCTCAGTTGCCTGCATCTGTGACTCAGATTAGATCCTCACCCTGCTTCAAACCTAAAGTGGCATTTAAGAATAAACGCAAATTCTTTCCAACCTCATCAATTAACCACATACAGTCTTCACTGCAATCTGCATCTTCAAAATGCACCCTGCAACCTGAATTACCAGCAGCTTCTCTTCAAATCAATCCTGTAACAGCCCTGCCTCCAGCCACTCCAGTAGCAGAATTTTGCACCTTGTCAGCAGAGACTTTGTTTCAGCCTGCAGAAGGTAATTCTCCTGCAAATCTTATGGACTGTAATCAGCCTGCACAGCCTATAGACTGTATTCCACCTGCAATGTCTGCAGGTGGTAATTCTCTTGCAAGTCTTATGGACTGTAATCAGCCTGCACAGCCTATAAACTGTATTCCTCCTGCAATGTCTGCAGGTGGTAATTCTCCTGCAAGTCTTATGGACTGTAATCAGCCTGCACAGCCTATAAACTGTATTCCTCCTACAATGTCTGCAGACTGCAATATCTCTACAAAGCTTATGACTTGTATTTTTCCTGCCATGCCTGCAGAATGCCATATTTCTACAAAACTTATGGACTGTAATCCACCTGCAAACTGTATTTCTCCTGTAAAAATTATGGACTGTTATCCTCCTGCAGACTGCAATATCTCTGCAACGCCTATGAACTGTAATCTCCCTGCAATGCCTGCAGCCCTCCAGCCGCTGTCAGAATCTGCAGCCCTCCAGCCGCTGTCAGAATCTGCAGCCCTCCAGCCGCTGTCAGACCCTGCAGCCCTCCAGCCGCTGTCAGACCCTGCAGCCCTCCAGCCGCTGTCAGACCCTGCAGCCCTCCAGCCGCTGTCAGACCCTGCAGCCCTCCAGCCGCTGTCAGACCCTGCAGCCCTCCAGCCGCTGTCAGACCCTGCAGCCCTCCAGCCGCTGTCAGACCCTGCAGCCCTCCAGCCGCTGTCAGACCCTGCAGCCCTCCAGCCGCTGTCAGAATCTGTAAACTTTCAACCACTTGCAGAGTGTGCTCACTCCCAGCCATTTGGTGAACATTCTGATTTCCAGCCTCCAGCACAGTTTGCAGT
This sequence comes from Hyperolius riggenbachi, assembly GCF_040937935.1. Classification (NCBI taxonomy): domain Eukaryota; kingdom Metazoa; phylum Chordata; class Amphibia; order Anura; family Hyperoliidae; genus Hyperolius; species Hyperolius riggenbachi. The sequence goes on from NC_090649.1 coordinate 294,142,237, forward strand.
GTTCCAGCCTCCAGCACAGTTTGCAGTGTTCCAGCCTCCAGCACAGTTTGCAGTGTTCCAGCCTCCAGCACAGTTTGCAGTGTTCCAGCCTCCAGCACAGTTTTTACAGACTTCATCATCTGCCATTCCTACTTCTTCATCTACCATACCTGTACGGCCTCCACAGACTCCTGCTGCCTCTGCCCGGCCTCCACAGACTGCTGCTGCCTCTGTCCGGCCTCTACAGACTGCCGCTGCTGCCGCCTCTGCCCGGCTTCTACAGACTCCTGCTGTTGCCTCTGCCCGGCCTCTACAGACTCCTGTTGCCTCTGCCCGGCCTCTACAGACTCCTGTTGCCTCTGCCCGGCCTCTACAGACTCCTGCTGTTGCCTCTGCCCGGCCTCTACAGACTCCTGCTGCTGCCTCTGCCCGGCCTCTACAGACTCCTGCTGCTGCCTCTGCCCGGCCTCTACAGACTCCTGCTGCTGCCTCTGCCCGGCCTCTACAGACTCCTGCTGCTGCCTCTGCCCGGCCTCTACAGACTCCTGCTGCTGCCTCTGCCCGGCCTCTACAGACTCCTGCTGCTGCCTCTGCCCGGCCTCTACAGACTCCTGCTGCTGCCTCTGCCCGGCCTCTACAGACTCCTGCTGCTGCCTCTGCCCGGCCTCTACAGACTCCTGCTGCTGCCTCTGCCCGGCCTCCACAGACTCCTGCTGAACAGCCTGTCGTTGTCCAGTCGGATGCCCAGCTCATTATTCCACCTGATGTTCTATGGTCTGTTGCCTGCCACTCCGCTGCCCTGCCTGCCTTCCTGGTAGGTGATCTTCAGTTTACTGTCCTACCTGATGTTTGCCTGTCTGCTATTGCCTTTTGTTTGGAACTTATGACTACCACTCCCTCCCAGCCTCAACAAGTGCTTCTGAACCAGGTGCCTGCAGTTGCCTCTGTCATCCCAGGATCCTCAACCCCAGGGTTCTCTGTTCCCTTACCAGGGATAAGGCCATTCCTGTTTCTAGCCTTGCCAGCCTTGTTGACAGTTCTGTATAGGAAACCCCAGTTTTTTGTGGCTTGTCTCCAGGCTTCTCCTCACTGTGAGTTCCTGCCCTTTGACCTCTGCTGCTCTCCTGAATCCGGTGACCCCTGGAGGAGAGGGAGAGTCCTTGGTTGGCTTCTCTTGCCTTCAGGATGGGTTGCCAGGCCCTTGGGCATTGGTAAGGACTCCATTGGGGTTGCCAGTGCCCTCTGGGAGTTTAAAAACTTTCTTACAGGCAGATGGTATCTGGGTCTAGGTAAAATGTGTTGGTTTCAGAGCCTGTGGATTATGCTTCGGAGTACAGCCATTATTCTGGGTATCCTGCATCCCTGGTTGACGGCATTGGCAGGGGATTATCAGGATGGCTCTGGGGACCCTGGTGGTGGTACTTCCTGTGTCATTCAGACCAACTCTGGCTCTGGAGATTACTGTGGTTGTTGGAGCGTCCTGAGGCCGCTCCTTAAGGGGGGGGTACTGTTAGGAACCTGTTCAGGACTTGATCTACCTGCTGGTGGCAGTGTGTGCGGGACTTATGTACTTTCTATATCCACCACCAGGGGGCTGTGCACTTCATGTCATCAAACTTGCAATCCTCAGTCTTACCTGCAGATGGCATCAGACTCTGGAGTTTCTTGGGACTTCCACCTCCTGCCAGCAGAGGTCAACCTGCTTGGGACTTTGCAGGCCGATCTGCTGACACACCCAATGCTCACCTTACTTAAGACCAGCTCTCATTACAGCAGGTGCCAGAACATCACATAGCTTCCCCTGTGCTTGTTGAACTCTGGTCTCCTGTATTCCTGGTCCTTTGTATTTCTGGTTCTATCCTGATTATCTGGTATTTGATTTATGGCTAGCCTCTGACCTTGCTTCTGTGTTGCGATCTTGTACTGCGATCTGATGTGTATATATAAATATATATATATATATATATATATATATATATATATATATATATATATATTGTATAGAACCTGTATATTGTTCCTGTGTGGTTTCCTCAAATAAGTATATACTGTATATTTGTGTATGACTTCTTAGTTAGACTAGTTAGGGTTTTGGTTGCACTATTCATTTGTTTGTATATACACTGTGTGGTTGTGCTTAATAAACACCATTCACTTATTTCTGTGTTCAGTCTCCTTATATCCTGCTGCAAACAGTGATCACATGTGCTTGCTCTGTGGGGTTTGTAACAGTATGTTCTGGCCATTCTGATCACTGCAGCTTGATATATATCGAAGGGCTGATAAAACTTCCTGTCTGTGAAGTTTATCCACTCAGTCATTCATAATGAACACCAGTGAGATGTACTATTATATGTTGCTGGCTGATGAGGAGGGAGATCACTGCAGACAGATTTTCTCTGAGTATCCCGAGAATGATCTCCTCCACCTGATCAAACAGCTGCAGGATAATGTGCAGCAAGGTGTGTTCTGCAGACAGGAGGTCCAGCCATTGCTAGAAATCTGGAGCAATCTGTCAGTTTCTGGTTATCCTAGCAATGATCTGGATCCACCTTATGATCTGATAATGGTGGAGATGTTACTCGATTTATTGGAGGATGATGAGGATTACTTTGTTGAATATTATTCCAACAAATCTAAAGAGTTCCGGTTAGAATGTTCCAACTCTGTTTTGTGTCTGTCTAACAGGATGGTTTGTAGTTTTGAAATGATTGCTCCTCTAGTTGGTGCATGGAATAAAATATCTTTCATATGTGACAACCCTGATTTTCACCCTGTCACTACCTCCTCTCCTCTATTCTCTGACCAGAGTTCACAGCACTTAGTCATGAGTAAACAGCCTGTATACCAGTTACCCATAGCAACCACCTCCAAGGACTTTCATTCATTTGCACCTGTGACTCCAAATATATCAGCCTCTGCATGTACTCAAATCAGATCCACTACCCGGGCCAAACAGCACTCACCTACAACCAAAGAACCTGCTAACCCGTTGCCCATAGCAACAACCTCCCAGAATACTTATTTACCTGCTCCTGTGATCCGGAAGAGTGCAGCCTCTCTTCAGACCGCAATTAGATCCATGCCTTGGTCTAAGGAGTACCCTGTCACTACGCAAAAGTCCATGTTGCCATCGCTCATAGCAACCACTCCTAAATTCTCTCAGTTGCCTGCATCTGTGACTCAGATTAGATCCTCACCCTGCTTCAAACCTAAAGTGGCATTTAAGAATAAACGCAAATTCTTTCCAACCTCATCAATTAACCACATACAGTCTTCACTGCAATCTGCATCTTCAAAATGCACCCTGCAACCTGAATTACCAGCAGCTTCTCTTCAAATCAATCCTGTAACAGCCCTGCCTCCAGCCACTCCAGTAGCAGAATTTTGCACCTTGTCAGCAGAGACTTTGTTTCAGCCTGCAGAAGGTAATTCTCCTGCAAATCTTATGGACTGTAATCAGCCTGCACAGCCTATAGACTGTATTCCACCTGCAATGTCTGCAGGTGGTAATTCTCTTGCAAGTCTTATGGACTGTAATCAGCCTGCACAGCCTATAAACTGTATTCCTCCTGCAATGTCTGCAGGTGGTAATTCTCCTGCAAGTCTTATGGACTGTAATCAGCCTGCACAGCCTATAAACTGTATTCCTCCTACAATGTCTGCAGACTGCAATATCTCTACAAAGCTTATGACTTGTATTTTTCCTGCCATGCCTGCAGAATGCCATATTTCTACAAAACTTATGGACTGTAATCCACCTGCAAACTGTATTTCTCCTGTAAAAATTATGGACTGTTATCCTCCTGCAGACTGCAATATCTCTGCAACGCCTATGAACTGTAATCTCCCTGCAATGCCTGCAGCCCTCCAGCCGCTGTCAGAATCTGCAGCCCTCCAGCCGCTGTCAGAATCTGCAGCCCTCCAGCCGCTGTCAGACCCTGCAGCCCTCCAGCCGCTGTCAGACCCTGCAGCCCTCCAGCCGCTGTCAGACCCTGCAGCCCTCCAGCCGCTGTCAGACCCTGCAGCCCTCCAGCCGCTGTCAGACCCTGCAGCCCTCCAGCCGCTGTCAGACCCTGCAGCCCTCCAGCCGCTGTCAGACCCTGCAGCCCTCCAGCCGCTGTCAGACCCTGCAGCCCTCCAGCCGCTGTCAGAATCTGTAAACTTTCAACCACTTGCAGAGTGTGCTCACTCCCAGCCATTTGGTGAACATTCTGATTTCCAGCCTCCAGCACAGTTTGCAGTGTTCCAGCCTCCAGCACAGTTTGCAGTGTTCCAGCCTCCAGCACAGTTTGCAGTGTTCCAGCCTCCAGCACAGTTTGCAGTGTTCCAGCCTCCAGCACAGTTTTTACAGACTTCATCATCTGCCATTCCTACTTCTTCATCTACCATACCTGTACGGCCTCCACAGACTCCTGCTGCCTCTGCCCGGCCTCCACAGACTGCTGCTGCCTCTGTCCGGCCTCTACAGACTGCCGCTGCTGCCGCCTCTGCCCGGCTTCTACAGACTCCTGCTGTTGCCTCTGCCCGGCCTCTACAGACTCCTGTTGCCTCTGCCCGGCCTCTACAGACTCCTGTTGCCTCTGCCCGGCCTCTACAGACTCCTGCTGTTGCCTCTGCCCGGCCTCTACAGACTCCTGCTGCTGCCTCTGCCCGGCCTCTACAGACTCCTGCTGCTGCCTCTGCCCGGCCTCTACAGACTCCTGCTGCTGCCTCTGCCCGGCCTCTACAGACTCCTGCTGCTGCCTCTGCCCGGCCTCTACAGACTCCTGCTGCTGCCTCTGCCCGGCCTCTACAGACTCCTGCTGCTGCCTCTGCCCGGCCTCTACAGACTCCTGCTGCTGCCTCTGCCCGGCCTCTACAGACTCCTGCTGCTGCCTCTGCCCGGCCTCTACAGACTCCTGCTGCTGCCTCTGCCCGGCCTCCACAGACTCCTGCTGAACAGCCTGTCGTTGTCCAGTCGGATGCCCAGCTCATTATTCCACCTGATGTTCTATGGTCTGTTGCCTGCCACTCCGCTGCCCTGCCTGCCTTCCTGGTAGGTGATCTTCAGTTTACTGTCCTACCTGATGTTTGCCTGTCTGCTATTGCCTTTTGTTTGGAACTTATGACTACCACTCCCTCCCAGCCTCAACAAGTGCTTCTGAACCAGGTGCCTGCAGTTGCCTCTGTCATCCCAGGATCCTCAACCCCAGGGTTCTCTGTTCCCTTACCAGGGATAAGGCCATTCCTGTTTCTAGCCTTGCCAGCCTTGTTGACAGTTCTGTATAGGAAACCCCAGTTTTTTGTGGCTTGTCTCCAGGCTTCTCCTCACTGTGAGTTCCTGCCCTTTGACCTCTGCTGCTCTCCTGAATCCGGTGACCCCTGGAGGAGAGGGAGAGTCCTTGGTTGGCTTCTCTTGCCTTCAGGATGGGTTGCCAGGCCCTTGGGCATTGGTAAGGACTCCATTGGGGTTGCCAGTGCCCTCTGGGAGTTTAAAAACTTTCTTACAGGCAGATGGTATCTGGGTCTAGGTAAAATGTGTTGGTTTCAGAGCCTGTGGATTATGCTTCGGAGTACAGCCATTATTCTGGGTATCCTGCATCCCTGGTTGACGGCATTGGCAGGGGATTATCAGGATGGCTCTGGGGACCCTGGTGGTGGTACTTCCTGTGTCATTCAGACCAACTCTGGCTCTGGAGATTACTGTGGTTGTTGGAGCGTCCTGAGGCCGCTCCTTAAGGGGGGGGTACTGTTAGGAACCTGTTCAGGACTTGATCTACCTGCTGGTGGCAGTGTGTGCGGGACTTATGTACTTTCTATATCCACCACCAGGGGGCTGTGCACTTCATGTCATCAAACTTGCAATCCTCAGTCTTACCTGCAGATGGCATCAGACTCTGGAGTTTCTTGGGACTTCCACCTCCTGCCAGCAGAGGTCAACCTGCTTGGGACTTTGCAGGCCGATCTGCTGACACACCCAATGCTCACCTTACTTAAGACCAGCTCTCATTACAGCAGGTGCCAGAACATCACATAGCTTCCCCTGTGCTTGTTGAACTCTGGTCTCCTGTATTCCTGGTCCTTTGTATTTCTGGTTTTATCCTGATTATCTGGTATTTGATTTATGGCTAGCCTCTGACCTTGCTTCTGTGTTGCGATCTTGTACTGCGATCTGATGTGTATGTATGTGTGTGTATATATATATATATATATATATATATATATATATATATATATATATATATATATTATACAGTGGAGGAAATAATTATTTGACCCCTCACTGATTTTGTAAGTTTGTCCAATGACAAAGAAATGAAAAGTCTCAGAACAGTATCATTTCAATGGTAGGTTTATTTTAACAGTGGCAGATAGCACATCAAAAGGAAAAATCGAAAAAATAACCTTAAGGCCTCTTGCACACTGCAAGCAATTCAGATTCAGATTCCGCTTTTTAATCTGTGTTTACTTCCGATTCAGATTCAGATTTGCAGTTTGCCCCTTGCACACTGCAAATCTGAATCTGAATCGGAGGTAAAAACTGATTAAAAAGCGGAATCTGAATCTGAATCGTTTGCAGTGTGCAAACATAGCAACTGATTTGCATTGCATTGAGTGAAATAAGTTTTTGAACCCTCTAACAATAAAAGACTTAATACTTAGTGGAAAAACCCTTGTTTGCAAGCACAGAGGTCAAACATTTCTTGTAATTGATGACCAAGTTTGCACACATTTTAGGAAGAATGTTGGTCCACTCCTCTTTGCAGATCATCTCTAAATCCCTAATGTTTCGAGGCTGTCTCTGTGCAACTCTGAGCTTGAGCTCCCTCCATAGGTTTTCTATTGGATTAAGGTCCGGAGACTGACTAGGACACTCCATGACCTTAATGTGCTTCTTCTGAGCCACTCCTTTGTTGCCTTTGCTGTATGTTTTGGGTCATTGTCGTGCTGGAACACCCATCCACGACCCATTTTCAGTTTCCTGGCAGAGGGAAGGAGGTTGTCGTTCAGGATTTCACGATACATGGCTCCGTCCATTTTCCCGTTAATGCGATTAAGTTGTCCTGTGCCCTCAGCAGAAAAACACCCCCAAAGCAAAATGTTTCCACCCCCATGCTTGACGGTGGGGACGGTGTTTTGGGGGTCATAGGCAGCATTTTTTTTCCTCCAAACACAGCGAGTTGAGTTAATGCCAAAGAGCTCTATTTCCCAGAACGTCTCAGGACAGCAACCCTGAGATATGTCTCCTTCCACATTCACTGGACAGGAACTAGATTAAACAATTTGCATAATTAGATAGGCAGGGCATACACACACACCTATATATATATCGTCATTTCCTTACCCCCTCAGTTGTTTTCCTGTCCAGCAGGATGCTAGAAGGGGGTAAGGCTTGGCCACCCATGTGAGTCCACAGGAGCCGCGGCTTGTGTGATTCCCCTTTGTCGGCGCTGGCTAGTTGCTCAGCGCGGGATCATGCTGTGCGCACTGGCCTCTCCCCTTGTGCTATGTTCGGAGGACAAGCGGTGTCTGAATCCGGAAACTGCCCGCCCTAGGGTCACGTGACAGGCGCCTCAGGTGACCGGAAGTCGGAAATCCGGAAGCAGGAAGTTCCTGGCCCGGCGTGCGTTCCAGCGGCCATTGCAGCATGGGAATCAGCGTCGGCTGACACACCAGTCTCAGCTGCAGGAGATTGCCGGGAGGAACGCTAAGGGGATTACCACAGGAGGTAGGAATCAGCATTAAGGTCCGTACACACGCCGGACTTTAGGCAACGACGGGTCCGTCGTTGCCTCCCGCTGGGTGGGCGTGCCAGCGACAGTCCGGCGTGTGTACGCTCTGTCGTCAGACTGATACGGCTGTTTCTGAGCGATCCGCCCGGCGGATCGCTCAGGAACAGCCGTATCAGTCTGACGACAGAGCGTACACACGCCGGACTGTCGCTGGCACGCCCACCCAGCGGGAGGCAACGACGGACCCGTCGTTGCCTAAAGTCCGGCGTGTGTACGGACTTTAAGGTTAATGCACAATGGGTGGGCTTAAGCAATTATGTTAAACAGCTATTTAAGCTGATGTCCTAGTCTCACTATGAGTTTGACTATGGAGGCTGCCGATGGATCTTCCTCCCAGGGCTCTGTGGAGACAAGTTCCGTACCCTCTCTGGTATGTAACATTTGAGGTGATTGTTTACATATCCTTAAGAGAGTTATTAGGCTTGGCTGAGCTAATGGCTGGTATTTGTTTTTATTTCAGCCTAAAATGGAAAGACCAGTTTCTAAGTCTGAATACAAATCCGGATCAAGACAAGACAAAACTGATAAAGCTGATAAGCCTGACAAGCCTGATAAACTTGATAAACCTGATAAAGCGGACAAGACTGCATCACATGCTGGTTCTAGAACAACGCATAAATCAGGGAAAAGATGTGCTATATGTGGAAATTATATGTCATCTACCTCAAAAGTATTATGCCAAGATTGTACTAAAAAGGTGGTTAATGAGGAAACCCCCACTATGTTAAAGGAATTGAAAGGATGGATTAGATCTGAAATTTCTTCCGCTGTACAGACTATCAGGGCCCCAGAAGCGGCAGTATCGAATGTACAAATGTCTTCAGTGCCGGTAGCAGTCTCTGCGGTTCCAGCAGAGTCAGAGATCCCAGGGCCTTCAGGTTCAGTTCCTTTGGAGGGCCCCACTTTAAAAAGGAAGAGGAGAGATGCAGATTCTGAAGATTCAGAAATGTCAGAAGGGGAATTGGATATTTCATCTCTGGAAGAGATACCCTCAGAGACTGAAAAATCTGCTGATAAAACTATAAAGAATCAAAAGTTTGCTTTTTCCACAGACTTTATGAAGGAATTATTAGCAGCTATGCATGAAGCCATGGGTATTACTATAGAGCCAAAGACCCTATCTCCTTTAGACCAGATGTATGAAACTTTGTCAGAACCCCAATTGACTTTCATTCCAGTACATAGTAGCCTTAAGGGAATTATTAGGAGTGAGTGGGATAACCCGGATAGGAGGGCTTTCTGGCCTAAATCACTAAACAAAAGATATCCTTATAGTCCTGAAGACCAGAAGTTTTGGGGCTCTGCACCCAAGCTAGACCCATCTCTCTCTAAAGTATCCAGAAAATCAGATCTTCAATTCGAAGATTTTGGTTGTTTAAAGGACCCAATCGATAAAAAGATGGACAATATTTTGCGAAGAGCATGGGAAGCAGCATCTTTAAATTTCAAACCCTCTATTGCATCCACAGCGGTAGCAAGATCATTAAAAATTTGGTTAGTAGAGGTCCAGTCTCAGATAGCCTCAGGGGTATCTAGGGAGGAAATTTTGAATTTTTTCCCCAAAATTTTGCATGCAACAAATTACCTATCAGATGCTGCTGATGATTCAGTTAGGCTCACAGCAAGAACCACAGCCCTGGTTAATTCTGCCAGAAGAGGAATCTGGGTGAAAACATGGCAGGGAGATACTTCCTCTAAGTCAAAATTGTGTAGTATTCCATGTGAAGGAGGCTTGTTATTTGGAACCAAATTAGAGGAAACACTTGAGAGGTCTGCTGATAAAAAGAAGAATTTCCCATACAAAAGAAAGATTTTCCGCCCTAACCGGTCCTTTCGTGTTTCAGGAAAGAGCGAACAGGAAAACAAAGGGAACCAGAGAAGAAGATGGATTCCCAACAAGTCCCAGCGTTCCAAACCCAATGCTCCATATACCTCGGCAGGTCAACCAACAAAACAATGACGCCAGGGTTCCAGTGGGGGGCAGACTAGCTCATTTTTTCGAACATTGGCAGTTAAAATTCAAAAGCAAGTGGCTACTGGACATTATTCTCCAGGGATACAGAATAGAGTTCATAACCCCACCTCCATCTCAATTCTGGGTGACCCCTTCCCCAAGAGCTCCAGTTCAGGCTCATACCCTCCAGTCAGAGATAAACTTGCTATTGGAGAAAAGAGTCATACGGAGAGTCCCAAGATGCCAGGAAAAACTGGGGTTTTATTCCCCAGTCTTTCTAATAAGGAAACCTCAAGGGAGTTACAGGTTCATCTTAAACCTAAAAAAGCTAAACACCGCAGTAAGATACAGAAAGTTTCGGATGGACAACATCCGCTCAGTATTAAATCTACTACAAGAGAGCTGCTATCTGACATCATTGGATCTGAAAGATGCGTATCTGCATGTGCCGATTCATCTGCACTCACAGCAGTTCCTGAGATTTGCAGTGGTGTTACAAGGAGAGGTAAGACACTTTCAGTTTGTCGCCCTTCCCTTTGGGTTATCATCGGCTCCATGGCTATTCACAAAAATCATGGCAGAACTCTTAGCAGAACTTAGACTTCAGTCTGTTCAAGTGATATCTTACCTAGATGATTTACTTATATGGGGACCTTCTGTTGAATCGGTGGGGTCCCAGACTCAGTCCACAATAGACTTCCTTCAGTCACTGGGGTGGTTAATTAATTGGGAAAAATCATCTTTTCAGCCTCTCCAAAAGATGGAATTTTTGGGGTTTGAAATATGTACCACTAATAAGAGACTGTTTCTACCTGATAAAAAATTTTCTCTGTTGTTAAAATCTGTTCTCTCCTTTCAGAATCTGAAAACCATATCCCTGAGGAAAGCGATGGCCTTGTTGGGCACAATAACCTCATCTTTCCCTGCAGTACAGTGGGGTCAATTACACTCCAGAAGTCTTCAGAGTTGGATCCTGTCGAAATGGGACAAGCGTCTCTCCTCTCTGGACAAGAGAGTTATAATTCCTTGGAGTGTCAAGCAGTCACTACTGTGGTGGATGGAGCCACAACATCTGATAACAGGGAATCTTTGGGAGTTTCCAACCCAG